>NC_055979.1:21166751-21196751 GCF_018492685.1 Alosa sapidissima | reverse complement strand
GAGAGAGAGTGAGAGACAGAGAGAGAGGGGGGGGAGAGGGGGGCAGAGAGAAAGAAGGAGAGAGAGAGGGCGAGAGAAAGAGAGAGAGAGGGGGGAGAGAGAGTGAGAGAAAGAAAGAGGGAGAGAGGGAGGGGCAGAGAGAAAGAAGGAGAGAGAGAGAGGGGAGAGAGATACAGAGAGAGAGATAGAGAGAGAGAGAGAGGAAGAAAGAGAGAGAGAGAAACACGCAGAGGAAATGTAAGTGGAGCAGTGCAAAGTGTGTGTAAGAGAGGGAGAGTGATGGGGGGGGTAGACTTTAGTGAGAAAGTGGCAGGAAAGTGGATGAAGGGGTCCATAGCTAGAGAGGGAGGAGTGAAAGAGATGATACAGAGGCAGGAAGATGGAGGTGGGAGAGCGGAACGAGGAGACAGAGTGACTTTTACTTTGACTTTGATGGGACAGGTGCTTCCTGTAGATTCCTCTGCACTTGAGCACGCTGTCTCGCCATCTTCTCTATTTTCTTCCAATACCACTGGACCACAACTCTCGACAGCTTCCCTGCAGTTCTAAATGCTTCACATGTGTGAGTGAATATGAACTGGGAGCAGTGAAATTCATGAACCGCACACCTCAGACAGACCAACGCACCTGTTTAAGTGCACAAACACAGGTGGTGGAAGTGGTGGTGGAGTTGGTGGTGGAGGTGGTGGTTGTGGAGGTGGTGGTGCTTGAAGTGGTGGTGGAGGTGGTGGTGCTTGAAGTGGTGGTGGAGGTGGTGGTTGTGGAGGTGGATGTGGTGGAGGTGGTGGTGGAGGTGGTGGTGCTTGAAGTGGTGGTGGAGGTGGTGGTGCTTGAAGTGGTGGTGGAGGTGGTGGAGGTGGATGTGGTGGTGGAGGTGGAGGTGGAGGTGGTGGAGGTGGTGGAGGTGGAGGTGGTGGATGTGGAGGTGCTTGAAGTGGTGGTGGAGGTGGTGGTGCTTGAAGTGGTGGTGGAGGTGGATGTGGTGGAGGTGGTGGTGGAGGTGGAGGTGGTGGTGGTGGAGGTGGAGGTGGTGGAGGTGGAGGTGGTGGTGGTGGAGGTCGTGTCTGCGGCAGTGGGTCCACAGAGCAGGACCAGGGATTAGATGCCATGTCAGAGCGTTACCAGGGTTACAAAGCATGACCGGGAGATCAGTCTCAGAGCTCTGCTTCGCTCAGCCCCATCTCTCAGCACATTCTCACTCTCTCTCTCTGTCGTGGTGCGTGTGTGTGTGTGTGTGTGTGTGTGTGTGTGTGTGTGTGTGTGTGTGTGTGTGTGTTGGCTGCTTGTGTGTGTGTGTGTGTGTGTGTGTGTGGTGTCTATCTGTGTATAGTCGGCTGTATATGTGGACCCAAGCTTCTATAATCTCTCTGGCTGTGCATTCTGTGGCGCTCAAACTACATGAGGCAGGATTACCCATAAGTCCTTGGGAGTGACATTCTCGTCAGCTCATGCTAGCCCGTTAGATCAGATTAGATTAGATTTACAATGACTTTACCTTGTTGTTGGCTGATTCTTCTCAGTCTCTTTTCACAGTTGAACGCTTTACATTTGCTCCAGGCGACATTGAAATTAAACATTGTATGACTGAGAGTAACACTCTTAACCTCCTAACCCCTGTATGAATACACACTCACTCTCTCTCTCTCTCTCACACACACACACACACACACACACACACATTCTGTAAATCCCTCTGAATAAAATGAATAAATACCTATCAATTAATTATATTTTTACTAGTTTTGGAAGATATGGAAAGGTATGTATAGTAGAGTACGGTGTTATGATAGTGCATGCTGCACCAGAGCAGAGCTAAAAGCAAGTGCTACTTCCTTGAAGGTTACGGTTCAGTTTATAGGGATAAAAATGGCTGTCTATCTTTATCTTAGCTAGGCAAGTTCAGTTGTAGAGTTGACACACACACACACACACACACACACACACACACACACACACACACACACACACAGGCAAGTTGAGTTGTAGGGTTGGGTTACCAAACCACACATCCTGTGGTTTAATATGTCATGCTCATGATGCAGCTAACATTGCAGACTTTGAAGATAGGATATATGTGAACATTATGATAATGGTACGCTATTAAGCATTAGCTTAAGTATTAGCAAACACTTAGTTATTAATTTATGAACCATTGTTCCCACATGAATGTACATTAGTAAGCAATTCTTAAAGGGAGACCAGGCAACGTGTTAATTAATCATCTTCGTAAGTATATGGTTAAATGACTCATTACGGGGCGAATGAAGGCTCTCTCGCCCGCCCCTACTGCCTGTTGGAAGAATATCCCACTTGCAAGTTCGGTGTATCCTACCCGCCGACCGAAGCAGGATCAGTTTACAGCACAGAGGCAGGCTAACGAAACACTAGCAATTGTTGCAAACGTGTGTATAATGGCAGAGCCGGCGAAGAAGCAGCGAAAACCCTTGACGGAAGACGCAAAGAAAAGGAAAAGAGCTTCAGACCGAGCGAGGGGGAGTTTTGTAGAGAAAAAGCATCAGGCTTGCCTGGTGTCCCTTTAAGCTAGGCATTCATTACTGGTAGCACAACCATTTCCCAAGGTTGGAAGGTTGTGCCTGGCACAGAGTGTGGATGTCCAAAAGCATAATTAGGTAAATGTTAATACACATGCACTTAATTGACTTGCATACCCCCAAGTAGAGTTATGTTGTTACCCTCATTTAAACAAGTGTATATTTATATTGGGATACTGTTTTTACCTTGCAACTACAATGACATTGTTTTTAGACCAGAGTGTTCAACTTTTATTTTCTGAGTGAGGGAAAGCTATTAAATGCAGAAAGCTATGCATGTTTCTAACCACCACACAACTGGAAGGCCTTTCATTTCCTTTTAATTCACCACCAACACATAGGTTACTTCCCTGATTACCGGTACTCACTTTCCATTTAATCCTTTCAAGTCAGAATCCCTATTGAGAGTGTAATCACCATTGAAGTCATATCAATGGCATCTTCTGGCATTCTCTTCTAACAGTGAGGCACTGCAGAGTATCACTTGTAATAATCCCTTGTTACTGATAGAGTTATCAGGCACCACCGGTGCTACCTGTGATTGTGAAGCATATCAAAAGGAAATCACCAAAGGGGATCTGGCTGGTGGAAGTGTTTAGATGGTAGTCAGGTCTATTAATGTCACACACATGCAAGGCAAATGACAGCACACAATTGCACTTTATGTGATGCACATGTACACAGAACATGTGCACACAGTTGAATTGTGTTGTTATGCCAAATGAGTTGTGACATTCCATTTTATATTAGAATAGCGACATGATGCTTCTGCTGTTGCCTCTCCAGGCTCTCTCTGTCCTCTCCCCCTCCTGTCCAGACCTAAAGGCCCTACTGCTGCTATCCTCGTCTCTGCAGTCTCCTCTCCAACCCATGGTGTGTGTGTGTTTGTGTGTGTGTGTGTGTGTGTATGTGTGTGTGTGTGTGTGTGTGTGTATGTGTGTGTGTGTGTGTGTGTGTGTGTGTGTGTGTGTTTGTGTGTGTGTGTGTGTGTGTGTGTGTGTGTGTGTGTGTTTGTGTGTGTGTTTGTGTGTGTGTGTTTGTGTGTTTGTGTGTGTGTGTGTGTGTGTGTGTGTGTGTGTGTGTGTGTGGTTCAGTTCCTGATGTTCACTTGGCTTAACGTCTGTATTTCACTATTGCCTTAAACCTTCAGTCTATCAATCTATGCGTCTCTATGCGTTTAGCAGGATGCATACAGTACAGTACATCTTTACATACTGAGATACTGCCATGAAAACAGTCACAACACAATTTAACTGTGCTATGTCAAACATATTACAAACAAGTGTATTACAATTCTCAGGTCATTACATTGCAGAGTATGCGGCAATATTCTCCTTCTCTTCAATCAGTCACTTGATTTTTCACAAAAGGAGAGCAATTTGTAATCACATGGATTGTTTTGCCAGGACAGTGTATGGTTGTAGGAATCTGGTCTAGACATTACACATCTCTCTGTTAGGTTGCTGGGCTGCCCAGGGCTCCAGTATCTGGAATAGAACCACAAGTGGCTAATTTATTAAACAAGTCTGCGTCTGACTCAGATCTCAGTGAAATATAAGTCTGCAGAAGAACAATAACTAAACCAGACACTTAGTACTCTTATGAGCCATTACAATATTAAACACAAGGATATGTATCCCTCCTTCTTCAAATGTGACACATCTCTGCTCACTACCCCTGGTCCATTTTATGAGCACTAGTCCTTGACTATTCTTTTAGTTACTTTGTGCTTTTCAGTCGGTGGTAACACAGTGGTTTCACTCATCACTTGAAAGCTGAACGAAGGTATGTACTGGACTGGTGGTGTTTCAGCTGAACGGAAACATATACAAGTATACAAGAGATGGAAGTCTTTCTTACTCAGTGGTGAGCGGAGTGTTGTCCACCCACGTCCAGCCTGTCCCATTTCCCTGTAGGCCAATCCAACCTGTTGTGTTCAACCCTGCAATGACATACAGTAGGTTAGATCACACCGCTCCTAGGTCAGATCGCACAGCTAAGCATATCAGACAAATTTGTTAATCTAACACACACACACACACACACACACACACACACACACACACCACACACACACACACACACACACACACACACACACACACACACACACTCTCTCTCTCTCACACACACACACACACACACACACACACACACACACACACACACACACACACCTACAGTCACCCTCACCTGTTCTTTCCGGTTGTTGATGATCACCAGATCGGCCCCTGCGTCTTTGCAGTATTCTCTAGCCTCTGACCAGGTTTTCTCAGCATTAGAGACATAGTAACACTTGCACTGGAAATACTTGCACAGAGTGAGACCCCGGTACTCTGTGGGGACTAAGTGGAATTTACAGTAATTAAGGAAAATGCTTCAAATGTTTCAAATATTTTAAAAAGATCAAAAACAAACTTTCACAAACTACAGAACTACCTTTCTCGTGCATGGCAGAAATCTTTGCCAGTAGGTATTCCCTCTCTAAGATGTATTGGACACCCAGTCCTGTGGTAGAGACCAGCAGAAACACACACAGCACCACTAGCCCCGCAGATAGACAACGTAAACGCCTGGTCTCTCTCACAGCACCTTAGAGACAGACACACATATGTTAGGCACTGAAAATGATATAGTACAACAAGCAATAACAGAGTTCATGCTCAAGTTGTCTCAAGTTCAGAATGGATGGCCTTTATGGGATATTATATTAGAGTGAAAATCAATTTAAAAGACATTTTCATGTGCAGTAACAGCTTTTGGTTACTTGTAGAAAGCCAGTATCCTTTGTATGACATTCGGACGGTACATCTGATTAGAAGATGTAGTGCCTAGGCAACATTAACTTAAGCTAGCAGACCCAATAGAATACTGGATACAATACATCATCTAGAGATTATAGTGTAAGAAATCACACAATTTTCAGAGCATAAATAACATGGCCAGCATCAAGCAATAATTGACAACCATGTGTGCATTTTTGTTTGAATCTCTGAGTCAAATTACCAATGGTGTGGTCTTGGTTGGCCTTTTGGAAGTCTGCGCAGGGTCGCATTAGAACGTAATAATTTCCGTCTTTGTCCATTTCGACCTCTTTGGTGGCGGGATCCGCATCGGGGATGTCCATTTTGACATGACGGCCATCTTCACTCGACCTCTCTTCATCACTGAGCTGCTCTGCTAAGCCCTCCATTACAGTATGTCTCAAAGCTCATCAGAATAATGAGCAGTATGTGTGTGCATCCCACGCTGTCTTGTGTCCATAGCATCACATCTCTATTAATGGCCAGAAATGTCATGATAGAGTTTCATATGTAGTGGTGAAGATCTGGCTCATGGTGTGTGTGTGTGTGTGTGTGTGTGTCTGTGTGTGTGTGTGTGTGTGTGTGTGTGTGTGTGTGAGAGAGTGTGTGTGTGTGTGTTAGTAGTGTGGTTAGCTCTGTTATTCCTGTGTGCTCTAGTTAACCTTGGAGGCACATCATAGAGCTGTATAGCAGTTAACCTCCCCAGCCACTGCAGACTAGAGGTATTGTCTCCGCTGAGGGAAACATGTATGACATTTCTTGCACAGACACAGGACAGACCTCTTGACATAAAAATGTCTGTCTCGGGTCTATAGAGAGATACAGATACTGTAGGTACCTTGTGGTTTTATGTTTCCATTTCCTTTTAAACACACAAAGATGATGAAGTGTCAGTTACAGGTTTGTTCTTCTAATGTGACTCATTACACACCGGATATGCATGCACACACACGCACGCACGCACGCACGCATGCACGCACACACACACTGCTCATATTATTACTGTGCCATAATAATTGACGTAAGGTGGTTGCTCAGGGCCTCTCTCCCACCACAGTATGATATAATGTTTAATAGAGCTTTAGGACACAGGAGCGACACACTAAGATTCATTCTCTCAATGTGGACAGTGGATATGCACTGAGTGTGCCTGTGTTCCTTTCATCCACATAAATATTCACACAGATGCGCTCTCGCACTCTCTCCCTTGAAGCATAGACAAGACAACATACAGTGGGCATCGCTTTCAAATGGCCACTTCATTCGCGCATTACGCGGCGTGAAGCTGCGTGAAGCTTTAGTACCACTTTCAGCCACTGTGCGTCGCATCGCTCTGTCAGTAGCCTGACTGCCGCCCCTTCTGAAAAAGCAGGAGGCTAGGCTACCTTTAAACATAATTGTTACCGAGAGGAATCCCAGCCTACGAATTCAATAACAAAATAAATCGTAATTAAACATTACCTCGATTAAGGCTACTTGGGTATGGCTTAAAGGGGTGGTTCAGGATTTTGGACATAAGAACTTATTTCCAAGTAAGCAAGTGTGATATTTATCAGTGGAGACCGTTTTCAGCACGTTTCATCCAGTCCTTCTAATTGCAGAGTTCGCAGGTGCTAGGCTAGCGCAAGTCAACGGTATGTGCTAGCCTGCCACTAAAGACAGTCTTACCCACTCCAAAGTACACCTGAGGCAAATTCCAGACAATCGATGTAAATGTCTGTGTTGATAGAATAGTGTAAGAAATACAACTACCCTTGCATCGCGTTGCAATAGTTATACTTTGGTCCCTAAAGTTGTTAGTAGCCATTTTGCAACTCAGCGGCGGACTGATATTACCAAGGCTACTACTAGGTATCCCCATTGGAGTGCGCTTTACTGTTTACTTTTCGGCGCAGTACTACTAACCGGAGCAAGTATAATTCCGCCGCTGCTAAGAAACTAGTCCCTCAAAATGTAATGCGATCGTTGAAATGCAAGGATAGAATAACGTTAGAAATAACACTGTCAATACAGACATTTAGTCTGGCGTTATAATTTATTTGCCTCGGGTGTACTTTGGAGTGGGTAAGACTGTCTTTAGTGGCAGGCTAGCACATACCGTTGACTTGCGCTAGCCTAGCACCTGCGAACTCTGCAATTAGAAGGACTGGATGAAACGTGTTGAAAACGGTCTCCACTGATAAATATCACACTTGCTTACTTGGAAATGACCCCTATGTCCAAAATCCTGAACCACCCCTTTAAGGCTTGACTATACGGTGGTAGCGAAAATCGAAATCTGCTTTTGATAGCCTACCGGTGCCGCTCCACAAAACGAAAAAATATCTTAATTTGCTGTCTATGTTATTGTCAGTGTTGGGGGTAACGCAACTACGCAAATCAAAACAGTGTCTTAATTTGCCCTACTTCTTGACTGCAATGTAGTCAATTGACTGCTTGACATGTCATTTTTATTTTTCTGTACAATAAACAAATACATCTGCTTTATGCCGCAGAATTACATTCATATTTGGCTGACTGCAGACGCGCCACTTCCCTCCCCATATTCCAAGATTAAGATAGTAGCCTATACAAAAAGCACTTCATACTATCATAAAAAAATCGTTAAAACGAATAGCTATTTGCAATTTGACAAAACACTGGTCCTCATTTTGCGAATGCGAGGACGATATGAGCCTGTTGCATTTAGTTAGATGTCCGAGTCACGCATAATGTTTGAAAACCACTGGCTCGTAATCACAATAATTATGACCGCCGCGCAGCATGCCCAAACTTCCATCAATGATTCCCGGGACACTGAAAGACCGGGGTACACGAAACTTGGTGGGCATGTAACCCCACATGGATAGCATGGAACCATCGTTTTTCGTTTTGATCTGTAGCCCCCCCGCTGGACTGGACCCCCCGAAAGGAGGGTAGGGCAGACACAGTTTTCTGTGAATATCTCGAAAACCGTAGGGTTTAGGAGGACCATTTTTTTTTTGTATGTTGATCTCAAGGGGCCATGTCAACCCATTCCATAACCACTCATTTCATGTATAGCGCCACCTAGTTTAACACACGACAGTTGGATAGCCTACTTCATCATGTCCCCATGCCTACATTTTTGTGAGTAGCATAGAGATCGTTAAAAACAATAAAGTATGACTCTCCGTTTGGGACATCGAAAACTTATATTTTTAATAGACTACCATCGAAGATGCTGACTTGCAAAAGCCTCGGGATAACACGTTATCTCCACTATCATCAGTCATGCCCCTTAATCACTGCCCACTGTAACTACTTTTACAAACACCAGACAACATAACTACTTTTACAAACACCAGACAATATAACTACTTAAACAAACACAAGTCAACATAACTACTTTTACAAACACGAGGTGTGAGTGTCACATATATGGCAACATAAACATTTTATCTTTAGCAATAACAGAAGATAAAGGTAATTACAGTAAAGATAAAACTAGACACATGTATTACTGACACACACACACACACACACACACACACACACACACACACACACACACACACGCACACACACACACACACACGCACACACACACACATGCACACACACATAACCACGCCTCCATCTTTAATAATACTTCCTCTTCACTCTCGATGATCAACCGATCTGCAGACTTGTCGAGCCTCAGACCAGGGTTTCAAAATAGACGAGATGAGATAACACTTGCCGTATAATTTCCATCCTTTTGGCCATGATACCTCTATACATAGTTTGCAGTGCAATATATTTTATTGAAACAATAGACTGGACAACAAATAATTTAATTGATTTGTTAAATAATTAAGCAGCATTAAAACAGCAGAAAACATCAAATGAAGTACCATCAGAGCTTACTCACAAATGGGCAGTGTGTGTGTGCATGTCTGTGGTGTGTGTAATCAGTTCTGATAATCAAAACACTGCCAAGGGAGGTGTCTGAGATGGTCTTTGGTTCTCCTTTCACCATGACACACACACATTATGAAGATTGTATAAGCATGCAGACATATTTAAATGTGGTGTCTTGACACACCATTGACCACACATACTGTACACACCACACACACACACACACACACACACAGTTTCTGTTGCTGCAAACTGAGACCCTGTTGCTGTCCCTCCACAGCAGTCCTCCTCTCTCTGTCTGCAGAGTATTATAGCAGACAGCTAATGAGCCTATACGGGCACTGCAGCCAGTCAACACACACTTACACACTATTCACATCTCCTCTACACACACTTACACACTCTTCACATCTCCGTACACACTTACACACTCTTCATATCTCCTCTACACACGCTTACACACTCTCACACACACACTTACACACTCATCTCCTCTACACCTACAGAGCACATATCTCTCCCTACCTCTATATAGCACTACAGCCAGTCTTACACACACTTACACACTCCTCACATCTCCTCTACACACACTTAGACACTCTTCACATCTCCTCTACACCTACAGAGCACATATCTCTCCCTACCTCTATATAGCACTACAGCCAGTCTTACACACACTTACACACTCCTCACATCTCCTATGCACCTACAGAGCACATCTCTCTCTGTACTGTACCTTTATATAGCACAACATTTCTCTGTTGTGATGTCTCCAAAACCGTTCATTATGCTGATATACCTGTAAGTGAGTACAATATTGAGTGAAGTCAGATGTAGAATGCAAAGTTGTTAAAAGACAACATTTATTGGAAATTGATGTTGACAATTAAACAATAAGACCCGAGTGACAGTAACCTGGCCACGTCCACTTAGATATATGTTCAGGGAGGTACTAGTCTGGAACAACATAACGTTTCCATATGACCCCAGAAAGATAAGGCCAATCAGCAGTGAGAGGGGTTGATGCTATAGCTTTGAAATCAAAAGTGGCTGTGCTAAACGCTAGTAGCAGCTTACATTCAGACTGCATTGCAAAAGGAGGCCTCAGGCTAACAATACATACTACAGTACTTTTACAAACACCAAACAACATAACTACTTTTACAAACACCAGACGATATAACTACTTTTACATAAAATTCCTGACTGCACCTTTAAGCAATAACAGAAGCTAAAGGTAATTGTGTGTTCCACATAGCCAGTGCCTAAACAATAACAAATGCTATGTAATGATTTAGTGCACAGAGGGCTATTCATGTCTTTTAAATCAACAACCATCTTTTTGTGGATGATGTCGAGTGTTGGTGTAATTGCTCAGTAGTTCATCTCTTCCCTGGCTTATTTCAATGGTGTATTTAACACGCAGTGCTGTGATGAAGATCAGCAGTAGAACACCCATCACTCCCAGACCCACAGTAGCACACCGAGAGTGTCTGCTCATCTGTGCTGCAGCTGAAGGGCAAAAGACAGATGACGTGATGACTTGAAAATGAACAAATCTTTTTTGTTACAAAATCTCTCCCCTTCAAAAGTTGATATTATGTTGTCTTTGAACTATTCTCAATTAAATATAGGGTTAACATGATTTGTAAATCATAGCATTCTATTTTTACACAGCGTCCCAACTTTTTTGGAATTGGGTTAACTTTTTAAACTGCAAATTATTGGAAACTGAATTAAAAAACAGTTTTGTCTAAATGAGAAAATATGACATATTATGCATAAGTAGTAATCTTGAGTATGATTGCATTGATTCTGAAAGGAGTATATTTACCAGAACGTTGTTTTGTGGCTGGCATCTTCAGGCTCTTGCAGACTCTCGTGCTAATGTCATTACCGGTCTTCTCATCCAATTTGGCAGCTTTTAAGATGTCTCTCTCTCTCTCTCTCTCTCTCTCTCTCTCTCTTTCTCTCTCACACACATACACACACACAAATACAAATAATTTGTCCCCACCTCTCACTCACTCGAATTTTGGTCTTCTTGTTTGTCTTGTTCCTCTTACTTGTTCCTCTTAGCTCTTGATGGTCACCAGATCTGCTCCTATCAGGGTTAACCCTCAGACCAGTTTCTCATAGTTTGCAACTGACATATTTCCATTCACTTGGACATCTAATAACATGGCATGTACACACAGTGCAACAATGCAATTTCATGCATGCACACCAGAGAAAGTGGGAACTGAAAGTGGAACTTTTGTGGCATAAGCCCCATGTGAAAGTACACGATGATATTTATAAACATGTTATACCGTATATCATAATAAAACAGAAACTTGGTTCTCAGCACTGGAAATGATTTTACTGCTTCTGTCTTCTATGACTTCATCATGTTAAATTAATCAGAGGTTAACTACACCTTATACCACTGCTTGATTGAATGTCCTATTGCGATGTGCTCTTTAGAATATTGTTCAGATAATTGCACACCATTGCTGCTATTAGCCTGCCAACTCAGCACTGCAGCAATTGTTCTCTTTTTTTGTCCCTGCTGAAGGTTCATACATATGAAATAATACATACTTTTACAGCTTGGTTTTATTTCAAAATGTTCCAAATAGTATTAACAATAATACTATTGTACAAATGATCTCTCTCTCTCTAACATTTGCAGTGGAACCAATTATTGGGGCAGGGTGACTCTGGCTGAACTACAGACGATTTAGAATATAATTCAGTAAAACTTTCAACAAATTGCTAAAAAATTCAAAATAATTTACTGTAGGTCTCTTGCATCTTTGCGATCTGGCTCTGCATCTGGTTGTTGATGGCTCATAGCTGGTCCCTCTCTCTGGTCAGAGTGGAATATAGCTGTTTAGGAGATGGTCATTATCCCTTACTTAATAACTGGTGTCTTTCGGTCTTCAACTGGTCTCTTTCAATCTTTAACTGGTCTCGCTCGGTCTTCAACTGGTCTCTTTCGGTCTTCAACTGGTCTCTTTCAATCTTTAACTGGTCTCGCTCGGTCTTCAACTGGTCTCTTTCGGTCTTCAACTGGTCTCTTTCGGAGGTGCATCTCACACACAGGTCAGTGGTCAAGATCAGCAGGAAGGCACACAGCACACCCACAGCCACAGTGACCCATGGTGGCCAGCCGTTTCTCTGTACTGGAAAGACCAGATGATAGACACAGAGAGATAATATATATTGTACACTATTATGAAGTTACATGGCAATTTAGAGAATTTTATGATAAAATTACACAAAATTCTCTAAATTGCCATGTAACTTCATAATAGTGTACAATATCTGCATTGTTGCATTATGTTCATGTTGTTATTGTAGACACAGAGTACAACAGAGACCCCATTAACATTTGTTTTTTAAAATGTGTCTCGTGTGATCTGATCACAAGTGGTCCGGTCTAAAGTTCTAACCAGTTGTAAAGTCCGACATCACAGGTCCCACAGCTTTTTCGTCTAAAAACTTTAACTTGCGCAGCCAGCCGGTTTCCACAACCTGTACATTTTGTCACCATCACCGCTGTTGTAGTGAGGGTGAGGGTAAAACAACTGTCATCAGTGTAGCTGTGCAGCCAGATGATATAATCGAAGGTAACATCAGAGAGGGTTGATAAAGCAACTAACTAACTAGACAATCTGTGGTAACGTCCAGGCCTCCACGTATAACAGGATTTTGTTAGGTTGAGGGAGCAAGTGAGTAGTCGAGTGACAATTTTCTTATTGGCTGCTCTGAGTAGCAGGAAAAAGTTGTTTCTTTAAAAATATATTTTTTTACCATTTACAGTAAGCAGCTCTGGGAGCAGTTGGACCCGGAAAAAGTATTAATTGCACAATTATTGCGTTACGACTGAACAAACAAATTCAGTCGAGATATTTACCTTACCAGACATTTTGGATGAAATAGGCTTTTGTGGGCTCTTGAGGGATCTCATGTACAGTAAACGTAGTCATTCATCCCTTCATCTGTGCTTTCTGGTTTGGAGATGTTAGCCATGCTAGTATTATGATAAATAGACTCTTGGTCCATTCTGTCCTCACCACTCTGTAGCATGGCTACACACTGCTCATCAACTTCTCTAATGTGTCAAGGTATCTAATGTCTTTTTAAAGAGGGACCTGCTACGGTGAGGTCCAGTTGAAGGTATGTTAGATGGTGTCAGTTTTGTTTAACCGCACTGCTTCAGTTAACCTCAGAGAAGCATACTAAGGGTCACATATGACATATCTTGCACAGACACAGGAAATAGCTCTTAACATGAAAATGTTTGTTTTAGGTGTACAGGTCTTAATAGGTACCTTGTGGTATACCATTTCCTTTCAAAAAACAAAATGATGATGAAGCATCAGTTACAGGCTTTTTTTTAAATGTGGCTCATTACACACTGAAGATGCCTGCACACACACACACACACACACACACACACACACACACACACACACACACTTATTAATTCAGAAAACACTTTTATCCAAAGCAACTTACAAATGAGGACTTACATTCAAGCTGCATTTAGGAGGCCTCAGGGTAACAATGCAACAACATAACTACTTTTACAAACACCAGACAACATAACTGTTTTTACAAACACAAGACCAACCAGAGGATGAGAGTGCAATGGAAGGAAATGGTACATAGTTCCAGTCTCATAGGTGTGAGTGTCACATAAATGACAACATAAACATGTTCTCTTAATAAGCAATAACAGAAATAAAGGTAATTGTGTGTGCCATAGCCAGTGCCTAAACAATAATGAAAATGAACAAATGTTATGTAATGATGCAGTACACAGACAGCTATTCATTTCTTTTAACATTCATTATTATACAATACAGCAGAATGTGGGACAGTGATGTCTTCCTGATTTATTTCGCCGATTTTTCACAAATGGGGTAAAACTTAGAGTAGCATGGATAGTCTTCCCAGTGAGAGCTGGTCATAACACAATCCTCTGTCTTGCTGGGCTATCCAGATCCCCAGATCACGGGCCTGAAATTGAAATTGAAAGAAGCTTTCAAAGCCGCATTAGCAAAGCTTTGTGCTATTTTTCAAGTGTTATAACTGATTATTAGTCTTAATAGTGTTGTTGAAGCCATATTATAATCATTTCTGATAGATATCTAACTGACCCTCTGGAGATGGAGAGTGGTCTACCGTTCACCCACGTCCAGCTCGTCCCACGTCTTTGTAGTCCAATCCAACCCCATCTCCCCAGCCCACTAATGTAAGCCTGTAGTAGTCAGACAACAAAGTTACACATGTATTACTGACATACACACACACACACACACATACGTTCTTTCTCAGTATTACTTGTTCCTCTTCACTGTCGATGGTCACCAGATCAGCTCCCATGGCTTGGCAATCTTGTCTAGCCTCAGACCAGGTTTTGGCAGAAGACGAGATGAGATAACACTTGCCGTATAATTTCCATCCTCTGGGACATGGTACCTCTGTAGGTAATATACACAATTTGCAGTGCAATATATATTAAACACTATACTGCAAAATAAATAATTTAATTGATTTGATAAACAATTAAGGAACATTAAAACAACAGAAAACATCAGTTTGTCTCACTCAGATCTGAGTTCTTGGTCTGGTCTATGATGTAATAATTAAGGATCATTAAAACAGAAGAAAACATCAGGTCTCCTCACGGTCTATGATGTTCTGTAGCCGGTCCCTTTCTCTCATCAGATTGGAGTTACTACTCAGAAGCTGGTCTCTCTCCTTGGTTACGTTGCTCCATTTGGACTTGAACAGGTTACAGTCAGTCTTCAACTGGTCTCGTTCAGTCGTTAACTGGTCTCGCTCCATCTTTAACTGGTCTTGCACAATCTTTGACTGGTCTCGCTCAATCTTTGACTGGTCTCTCTCAGTCTTTAACTGGTTTTGCTCAATCTTTAACTGGTCTAACTCCATCTTTAACTGGTCTTGCTCCATCTTTAACTGGTCTCTCTCAGTCTTTAAATGGTCTTGCTTGATCTTTAACTGGTCTAGCTCCATCTTTAACTGGTCTCTTCCGGTGTTGTATTTCACACACAGGCCAGTGGTCAGGAGCACCAGTAAAACACATAGCACACCCACAGCCACAGTGACCCACTGGAGCCAGATGTTTTTCTGTACTGGAAAGTCCAGATGATAGACACAGATAGATTACAACAGAGTGTGACAATGCACAGAAGCATACAATTTATTCAACATTTTATAAATTCTTAGTCATTTCATGATATAAATTATTGCATACCCAATCTTACATACAGTATATGCCTACTTTACTGTATGCAGTTGCATTTGTATGACAAATATTTTATCATTACCACTGTACAGGAATACTATTCAGATAAACTTTAGCACAGAATGCACAGTTTTTAGTGCAGTATTTAATCAACATAGTTACCAGACGTGCTGGATGTAAAAGGCTTTTCTGGGCTCCTGCTGGATCTCTTGTTGACATATTCATCCGTCCCCTCAGCTGTGCTGGCTGGTTTGGAAATCTCAGCATCCATGACAATATTGTCATAAATTGCCCCTTCATCCATTTGAATATCAGCAGGTTGAAGCATTACTAAAGCACACTCAGAGATCCCTCACTGCTAACCAAATGAGCAGAGTCTGTATATGTCTGTGGTGTGTGTAATAATCAATGCTGATAATCAAAACACACAGCAACATTTTAAAGAGGAAACTACTATGGGGGGTGTCTGAGATGGTCTTCAGTTCTGTTAAACTGTGTTTAAAACCTCAGGTTAGTGGTCTGCTTTAGTGGGCTCTCTTGTTCCTCTAAGAACAGTAGTTGCATAAGCATGCAGATTTCTTCTTTGAACCTGACTTATTAATTCAACCGTCCCAACTCTGCCATCATTATGTTAAGACTGTCCACCGACTCTATACACAATATGATTGGCCCGATTGAAGTTTGATTTTTCCAGCTCGCAAGCCAACGGAGAATTGGGCTGCAAATTACATTTGCTGCCGCTAGGGTGCGTCTAGATTTCTAGACTAACATCTTATATTTTACAACCTGAAATGGAGAAGTGACTTCCCATTGCAGCTGGCTCAGCTGTTTTTCACCTCAATAATGAAACAAAACAACACACAACTAACCAGAAAACGGATCAAACTCTAAACTCTATCTGACCTTTGTAAAAGTGAAATGCATCCTAGGGTGTTTTTCTGAATGTACCTGAGTCAAACGTTTAAAAGCATAATTACGTCCGAAGCGCCACTTTTAAGCTTGTCCGCATTGTTGTTTTTGGGTGAAATTACTTTTTGAATGGAAATGCTAGGGGCACTACTATTTTGATACATGATCGCTATTTTTAAAACACTAAGAAGGCTCGACACAACATGAAACTTTGATAGAAGTATCATCAGTGTCTTTACACATGAACTCGAGCATTGAGAACTTTGTTCGTGTACACATAGTTAGAAAAAGAAAGGTTTTGGATTCTTTTGTGCCAAGAATCGCTTGTCTCTTTACAGAGCAACCAGACAAAAAAAGTCTTTAAACCCGCCTTGCTGGAAGTAGTTTATTAAACAAGAATAAAAGAGGATACAGAAAACTACAAAATACAAAAATGCAAGAATCCGAATCCGATCTCAATCTCAATCTGTAAATATCTTTCTCACCTTTTTATGTTTGCGCCCCCATATGGTATGTTTCTGAGTGCTTATTCCTGATAATCAGGTCTAGTGCCTCTCTCTCAAAGAGTTTTTAACGTCAGTTTTTGTGGTTTGGTCATGTGATGCCCCTTAAAGCAACACCAAAGAACTTTCCCTCTGTCGCACGCACGCTATTTGTTTATCCAGCACCGGCTTTGCAAATAACAATGTCAGCAGACAAGGTAGAATATTTTGCACGTAGTACGATGTATTACGATGTCTCATTCCATCAAACTACAGATCTGCCACCCGATCTGGCAAACTTACATAGTGTGGTTATAGCCGATAGAGGGCCGCGAAGCGAATGCAGAATTGCCGTTCACCCTGTTACGAGTTGATGAACCACTGAAACGATTTTGGAAACATTATTTTAAGGTACAAAAAACTCTTTGGTGTTGCTTTAACAGGATGTTTTTGTGACCTCTACGTACCTTGCCCAGATAGCAAACACACGTTGGCCCAACGTTAGTATTGGTTGGTGCTGCACCACATCCTCTTGGTTGTTTTCTGACTAAATCACCCTTAACAACTGCTGTCGTTCAAGTTGCGATTGTCCATTCAAACATCGATCACAAGCATTTCCTTCATACGTTTTCTACCCAAACATGATTATATTTCTAACAGCATTTTCATCACACCGTTTGATATTACTAGTTAAGGTGGACTCTGTTGTCCCTTGTATTTCAGTTATTTATTCAAGTAAAACATGGCATGCAATTACACTCATTTTATTCTTTAAGGGCCCAGGGTTTCTTGGCCGCACTGTCAGGTCCACTTTATGGCTGGTTATTCAACACATTTTATGCATAACTAATAATTTTGAGTATGATTACGTTGATCCTGAAAGAAGCATATTTACAGGACTCAGTCTTGTGGCTGGCATCTGAAGGCTCTTGCAGGCTCTCGTGCTAATGTCATTACCGGTCTCCTCATCCATTTTGGATTTATATTTTAGATAGATAGATAGATAGATAGATAGATAGATAGATAGATAGATACTTTATTGATCCCCAAGGGGAAATTCAAGGTCTCAGTAGCATACAGACATCACACACAACATGCACTTACAGCAGAAATGGTAAATATAAGTATAAACATATAACAAAACTCCACTGTACAATAGAGACAGTAGAGGATAAGAAAAACTAACAAGACTAAATAATAAATATACTATATAAATTAAATTTAAAAAAATCCACAGTGTGCTTTTGCTATTATTTTTGCTCTTGATGGTTAGCAGATACCATCTCTGCTGCCATGGTTTAACATGCTTCTACAGTACAGTATCAACAACCTAGTTAACATGGACAAAACTGATGTAAGTCATACGGTATCGTTAACCTCTGAGTAACGTGATAAAGAAGCCATATAACACCCACAAAAGCAGTGAAATAATTCTCAATGCTGAGAACCGTGATGAACGTTATTGTGGTTCCACATGGGGCCTGTCCCACTGTCACATGACATAAGTAAAAAAACAGCACACACGTATGCTTTCTGTGGTGCATATGCACACTCTTCTCTTAATAAGCAATAACATAAAATAAAGTTAATTGTGTGTGCTATAGCCAGTGCCTAAACAATAACAAAAGTTAACAAGTTATATGTAATGATTTAGTACACAGAGGGCTATTAATTTCCTTTAAATTAATGTTCATTATCTCACCTTTATTATACTGTAGAATGTAAGACAGTAATTTCTTCCTGAATTAGTTACCGGTAGCTGATTTTTCACAAATGGGGTAAAACTTAGAGGAGCATGGATAGTCTTCCCAATGAGAGCTGGTCATAGCACAGTGCTCGTTGATGTCGTTGGGCTGCCCAGGTCCCCAGAAAACTGGCCTGAAATTAAAATTGAAAGGAATTTTCAATGCAGCATTAGCAAAGCTTTCTGCTAATGTTGTTGTTGAAGCCATATTTTAACCATTGCTGATGAATATCTAACTGACCATGTGGAGAGCGGTCTACCATTCACCCACGTCCAGCTCGTCCCACTTCTGTGTAGTCCAATCCAACCCCAATTCCCCAGCCCACTAATGTAAACCTGTAGTATAGATCAGACAACAAAGTTAGGTCCACTAAAGATCAGACACATGTATTACTGACACACACACACACACACACACACACACACACACATACACACACACATGTGCGCGCGCGCATGTAACCACGCCTCGATCTTTCACAGTATTACTTGTTCCACTTCACTGTCAATGGTCACCAGATCTGCTCCCATGGCTTGGCAGACTTGTCGAGCCTCAGACCAGGTTTTGGCAGAAAACGAGATAACATAACACTCGCCATAGAAATTCCATCCTCTGGGACATGATCCCTCTGTAGGTGATATACACAGTTTGCAGTGCAATATATTTTATTGAAACAAACACTATAGGCCTACTGCTAAATAAATAATTTAATTGATTTGTTAGTCTAACCACAACCTAGGATGTGATTGTGATAATGAGTGTACATTTTTGTTTGGGACCAAAGCAACATCAATCGATACAGTTTTGAGTAGGCTATTTAGTAAATGTACTACTTAGTACTCAGTACTTTGCAACATAGTGAATTTGCTCCCAAGGCTAGCGCTATGTGATATATTGTTGCAGATGCACATTCCGGTCTTACTCAAAGCTACTCCAATTAACGTTGTTAACATACCAATGACAGTTTACACTGGCTATAATCTAAAGTCCCTAGGTTGTTGTTAGACCAAACTTTTCCTTTAATTCTGAGATCTTGTTTTGAAGTTTTTGATGACAAGTTTCTGGTCCCTCTCTGAAGACAGGTTTGACTTACTGCTCAGAGACTTGGTTAAGTATCTGTAGTTAGCCTGTAGGCTGTCGTTCTCCTGGGTTAAGGTGCTATATTTGATCAGTAATTCCTCTTTTTCTTGCATTAAAGTGCTGTAATTGTTCAGTAACTGGTCTCTTTCCTGGGTTATGTCAATGGTGTATTTAACATGCAGTCCTGTAATGAAGATCAGCAGTAGAACACCCATCACTCCCAGACCCACAGTAGGACACTGGGAGCGCCTGCTCATCTGAGCTGCACCTGAAGGGAGAAAGACAGAAGACAATTTTATAACTATTATAATAGTTACAGTATATAACTACTATAACTATTATGAGAGACAGTTACTGTACCACACTGGGAAAATAAAATGCAAAATAAATGCATAGAAAAAATATGGAAATCTAGATAATTTATCATCTGTAGAGCATGTAAGTTCTGTTATGTCATTTTTGTTTGGGTTCTCGCTAGGTGGGTTACTTCTAGAATCTTCCTGGAACCACAGAGTTATTGAAGCATGATTTAAGGGACCCATGATTTATGTTTTATTCTGTCGTCTGGTTTCTGGTTTGTCTTTAAGTCTAAACCATTCAGTAGGGACAAAAAAAGCGGAGAATTGCTGCAGTAGTCAGTTGGCAGGCTAATAGCAGCATAGGCACATAGGCAGGCATCACGTCAAAGTAAATCCACTTTGTGTAGTACAATCTAAAAAATTTACTTTTAAAACTCTAAGTTATTGGAAACTGTCCTGAAAACAAGTTTTGTCTAAATGACAGTCATGTGTAACTAATAATCTTGAGTATGATCACATTGATTCTGAAAGGAGCATATTTACCAGAACTTTGTCTTGTGGCTGGCATATGAAGGCTCTTGCAGGCTCTCGTGCTAACATCGTTAACGATCTCATCCATGTTGGCAACTTTTAAGATGTGTCATACACACACACACACAAATGCACATATATCCCCACCTCTCACTCACGCCAATTTGCTCTTCTTGGTTCTCTTGTTCCGCTTACTCGTTCCTCTTTTGTGCACATGTGCACCGTAGAACGTGGGTGTTGTTGTTTTTTTGTTTTTTTTTACGTAACAGTTGCGCAGGCACCATTGGAACTACGTACAAGAAGATTTTTATAAACCTGTTGACCATAAAACAGAAACTTTTGTCCTGGTTCTCAGAATAGAAAATTATTTTACTGCTGTGGGTCTTACAAGACTTCATCACATTGATCAGAGGCTAACCACACCGTATGACTAGCATCAGTTTTGTCCGTGCTAACTGAGTGTTTGCAAGATTTTGTACGTTGAAGTATGTCACATTGTATACTGTATTGTAGGCCTACATGTTCCTTAACAGTGTATGGAAGATTGACTGTTCAATTGTTGGAACGCAGTCCAAGGCCCAAGTGGAAAAAAATGAGGCATCTAAAAATGTGTGCTGCTCAAAGTTGAAAATACTTCAACTTTTGAGGTTGCACCATCCCACAAATGAAACCTGTTGCTTAGCAATTTAGCTAAATATAACATATCATACGTGTCAGCATGAGGTCGGCAGGTTAGCATCATGTCTGAATCACACGAAGGATTGGACCTCCGTTTCACAAAGCTCTGCGTATACTGTACATGTACTGCGGAGGTTGTGTCTGAAAGCAACATGTACACAATCAATTCACACCTTGCCAGCTTTCCACACTCACTGCTTTGGAATACTCACTACTCAACATACTGCTTTGGAATACTCACTACTCACCATACTGCTTTGGAATACTCACTACTCACCATACTGCTTTGGAATACTCACTACTCACCATACTGCTTTGGGGCACTCAGTGTGTTTACCAAATCTACCAAAATACCCAGAACTGTCACTGTTTTAAATAAGTAAGTAAGTAAGTAAGTAAGTAAGTAAGTAAGTAAGTAAGTAAGTAAGTAAGTAAGTAAATAAATAAATAAATAAAATGAAAATGAAAATGTTTGACACAAACACAATTGTGGTTCATGCCAGTTTTAAAACAATCAAGAAATAATCCAAAACATGATATTAAACATGATATTAAACACACATAATTCACAAAGTAACATGTTTATTTATCTTGATCATGCCTCCCCACCCCAAGCCCATCCCACTGAAAGAATCCTCCATAAAAGTCTGGCAGGTATGCCTAGCATGTGTGAACCAATCCTAAATATAGTAGACTATATGTGCTTCTTTTGAATGGTGCTACATTGATATGATCTGTTTAAGGTGTGATTGGCACACAGCTTGGGAAATACTGAATTAAATAATAAACAAATCAGTTGGTGTCAAGCCATGTTTTGAGGAACATGGTTCAACATGCCAGTTGTTGTGCAAGCCATTAGATGGAGGAAGTAGAAGAGCACAGGCCTCAGAAGTGTTAATGATCTGATCGTCATCCCAGAAACTGAAACAAAACAATTACATCATACAATTACATTCCATAAAATGTTATTTATCATAATCTTTTAGCCTAGCTTTTAACAATGTTAGAATTTCAATGTAACCTAGAGAGTAGTGTATAGTAGTGTATTGAAGGATATTTGTCTTCTTAATATTAGTAGCTGTGACATCTCATGCTTTACAAACTGAAATGGAGAAGCAATTAATCTTAACAACCAAATTAGTATTAAACAACACAGTAACATTGTAACAGATACAAATCTCTCTGACCTTGTGGAAAGTGAAGTTTTGTCCACCCATATCCAACGGCCATTAACATTTTTCTGCAGCCCAATCCAACCCAATGTCCCATGTTTTGTAAGGAAGGCCTGAGGTGTATATCATAAAAAATGCATATCACCAAGCAACTTAACAAACAAATCATCAAGCACTCTTTCTCTCTCTCTCTCTCTCTCTCTCTCTCTCTCTCTCTCTCTCTCTCTCTCACTCGCTCTCTCTCACTCACTCACTCATTGACTGAATTTAATTGAATGACTGATTGTTTTGGGTTACATGTTCTTTTCTATATTTCTGATATGTTACTGATTAAATCATAAACAGCCACAGCAATGAAGAGGAATGACTGATAATAACTGATTCCAAATGCAAAGCACTTTGAGCTGCATTCTGTGTATGAAAGGTGCTATACACATAAAAGGTTATTATTATATTATTACATTCATTCACGCACGCACACACACACACACACACGCACACACACACACACACACACACACACGCACACGCACACACACACACACACACACACACACACACACACACATCCACACACACACACACACACAGTCTCTCTCTCTTACTTGTTCTTCTCTGCTGTTGATGATCACCAGGTCTGCACTCATTTCTTGACATTCTCTTCTACCCTCAGACCAGGTTTGTAGTGCAGGGCAGAAGTGGTAACATTTACAGTGGAAATATAACCAATTATCGGGGCAGGGTGACTCTGGATCGACTGAGGACAATTTGGAATATAATTCAGTGAAATGTTCAGCCAAATTTACATTAATTACAAAATTGCTACATTTTTCAAGAAATCCAAAATAATTTACTGTAGGTCTCTTGCATCTTTGCGATCTGGCTCTGCATCTGGTTGTTGGTGGCTAGTAGCTGGTCCCGCTCTCTGGTCAGATTGAGGAGATGTTCATTGTCCTGATTCAATAACTGGTCTGACTGGTCTCCATTAGTCTTTAACTGGTCTCTTTTGGTCTTCAACTGGTCTTGCTCGGTCTTCAACTGGTCTCTTTCGGAGGTGTTTTTCACACACAGGCCAATGGTCAGGAGCAGCAGTAAAACGCATAACACACCCAAAGCCACAGTGACCCATCGTGGCCAGCTGCTTTTCTGTGCTGGAAAGTCCAGATGATAGACACAGAGTACAACAGAGACCTCGTTTACATCTGTTTTTAAAATGAAATGTGTCTCGTGTGATCTGATCACAAGTGGTCAGTTGTAAATACTGTAGAAATGTGAACAATCACCAGGACACATTGTGATCGAATAGATAGATAGATAGATAGATAGATAGATAGATAGATAGATACTTTATTGATCCCCAGGGGAAATTCAAGAATCACTCAAACCGCACATTTGACCGCATATACAGTATGTTGTAGTGTAAATGCTAATGCATTCTGATGTGTCCTGGACCACGGAATCTAAAATTATCTAAAAAATAAACGTATAAGTAGGTGAGTAAGTTCATATTATTATGTGCAATCTCTGCATATACCCAATTTCAGTTGCACTTTTACAGTATGGTCATGTTGTCATACTATTCAGACAAAGACTTGAAACAGCCTAAATAGAACACACATCAGTAGTACTATTCAGTCAAGATAACTTACCAGACATTCTAGATGAAATAGGCTTTTGTGATCTCTTGAAGGATCTCATGTAAACATAGTCATTTGTCCCCTCATCTGTGCTTTCTGGTTTGGAGATGTTAGCCATGTCAATAGTATGACAAATACATGTAGTCTCTTGGTCCATTCTCTCCTCAGAATAGCAAGGCTACAAACTGTTCATCAAGGTCTCTAATGTGTCAAGGTATCTTCTGTAATGTGTGTTTTTTAAAGAGGAACCTGCTACAGTGAGTTCCAATTAGAAGTGTGTCTGATGATGTTGAGTTATGTTAAACCTCACTGCTTGAGACACATACTGTATATGACATTTCTTGCACAGACACAGGAAATAGGTATTAATAGTTACCTTGTGGTAACCAGAGTGTATACCCCTCCAAAACATGCATACACACGTAAATTGTATCACGCCAGATGTGCAATGCTGTGCAGTAATATTACGCTTCTATTAATACTGCACATCTAAGAGGTTAGGAGGTTGTAACTAACCGAAGAGGCCCTGGTGCTGTCAGTGCTATAGTTACTGCCTTTCGTTTCCTCTCTCTCTCTCTCTACAGGATGATATGATATGATATGATATGATATGAGTTTAATGTATAATAAAGCTCTAGACTCTTAAAACAAATGTGTTAGAAACAACACAAACTGTGTTGTCCTTATCTGGACATGTTGTGTTAAAAACAACACAAGTTGTGTTATTTTCAGCATATTCATTTTAAGAGTGTAGGACACAGGAGCGACACACTAAGATTCATTCTCCCAACGTGGACAGTGGATATGCACTGAGTGTGCCTGTGTTCCTTTCATCCGCAAACATATTCACACAGACACACACACACACACACGCACACACACACACACACACTGCTCATATTATTACTGTGCCATAATAATTGACGTACAGTGGTTGCTCAGGGCCTCTCTCCCACCACGGTATGATATGATGTTTAATAGAGCTTTAGGACACAGGAGCAACACACGATTCATTCTCCCAACGTGGACAGTGGATATGGAGTGTGCCTGTGTTCCTTTCATCCACATAAATATTCACACATATCCGATTACACAAATGCAAACCATCAGACTCACTCACATGCACAATCGCACACAAACTCACATGTTAGCAGCGCACATTTCACACAGTTACTGTGAGAGTGATCTCCCATTATAACTCTCTCACACACAGACACAGACACAGACACAGACACAGACACAGACACAGACACACACACACACACACACACACACACACACACACACACACTCACATCTTAGCAGCACAATGCTATGGGACAATATATGAGTGATCTCTAATAAGCACTCTCTCCCTAGAAGCACACAAACACACACACACACACACACACACACAGACCACTCATTCTCCTCCTCCCTCATTGGCTGCCTCTCAGCTCTCTCATATTCCATCAGCGTAAAGAAAAGAGGGTGGTGGGAGAAAATATTGGATTTTTATTAGAGGAGCCCGAGAAATCGCTCACTCTCCATGGCCTGCCTGTCCGTGTGCTGTGGCGGGGAGTAGTGGGGTGAGATGGAGAGAGTGAGAGGGAGAGAGAGAGAGAGAGAGAGAGAGATAGAGAAACAGAGTAAAGAGCTGGAGAGAGGCATGGAGAGAGAGAGAGAGAAGAAAGAGAGAGAGAGAGAGGTGAGTGTGGTGTCCATCCATCATGGGCAGCTGTGGTGATTCATATGTGAAGATGGCTCCTGCGTACAGCGGTCCTGCTCCTGACTCCACACTGCCCGCCTTCCTGTCCACCACATCCAGACACCTGTCATGGGAGCTGTCTGTCATTGCTCCCTCTCTCCCTCTTACACACACACACACACACACACACACACAGGTACATATTCTCTTTCAAACACACACCTCTTGCCTCTTTCTGTCTTGGTACCATTTCTTTCTCTCTCATTCTCTCTCTCTCTCTCTCTCTCTTTCTCTGTCTCTCTTTCACGATCCCTCACACAGCAGAGGTGAACACTCATTCATCTTAAATGGAAAGCCACAGAAATGCCACAGCACAGTAATTGACTCGTTTTAGCCAACCCATCGCCGAAACAGTGCATGGCTTTCAGCACAGGGGTGAACAGGACTGGCTCACAGGGAAAAGCTGGACAATCTTTGGGAACACGGCCACTGCATTGGTCATGTAAGAAAAAACCTCTGTGAAGTCCCCCCCCCCCCACTTCCTCCTCTCCTCTCCTCTCCTCTCCTGTCCTCCTCTCCTGTCCTGTCCACCTCTCCTCTTCTCTCATGTAAAATGTCACAGGCTGGTCATGGATGGTTTTATGGATCTCTTACTTGCATAAGCATTTCCCCCCCCCCCCCCGAGGAGTGTGTGTGTGTGTGTGTGTGTGTGCGCACACAGTGGACAGGGGGAGCACAATAGTGTTCATTTACGTAAGCAGTCGCCTTTGTGTGACCCCCCATCCTCTCAACAAATCAAATTTGCTCATTAAGAATCTATTAACTAAGTGGTTTTACTATGTAGCAGCGCCTAGCAAACCTTATGGCTCCACTCCTCACATGGGATGCCATCATTCACAGTAATGTTTTCAAAGGGCGCCAGGAAAAGATTTTTTCCTGTCGAAGGGGGGTTGGGGTAGCTGGAGAGTGCTATAATGTATCCTGATTGGTGTGATGTGACGACCCAGCACAGAAAGAGCTTATGCAGCAGATACCATCCATGGCCCATGTAGATGAGTGTGCTAGCGATGGGGTCTTGGAAGAGGATGATAACAACATGGGAGATGGATAGGGACATAGGAATGGGACTGTTGCATGTGCTGTGCGCTGGACCTTGTGACCTTGTTACCTCCAGCAGAGCTGTTGAATAGCTTGGTGACCCACATCATGAGCATGTGGTCTGTCCTCCATCTCATGGTTTAGGTATATTCTGTGTTGGGGCTTATTTTTATTTCATTCCAATTTGTCCATCATGGAATGCTGTGTTGTGGTGCTTCATGCCTTGAATGTAGGCAATTTATGTACATTCCAATAAAACAGTTACAAGATAAGGGTTAAGAGGGTTAAGGGTGCCAGTCTTATGACATGTCATTTTCTATATTTTTGATATGTTGCTGAGTAGATCATAAACAGCAAAGAAAGTGATTGATAATGACTGACTGACTATTATTGTGTTACATGCTTCAAATGTAAAGCACTTTGAGCTGCATTCTGTGTATGAAAGGTGCTATACAAATAAAGCTTATTATTATTATTATTATTATTATTATTATTATTATATAGAATATATAAGATACAGTATACGAAAATAGGCAGTTCTGTTTTTTTCAGTCCTGAAGCTCCTTCTCTCTTCTGTCCACTACAAAATTCTCAGATTCAGACCCAAGATTACAGATGTCGAGCTGTGACACACAATTTTCACAATTGCAGACAGTTTGTGCTACCCAACAATTCCGCCATTGTTGTTCTGTTGAGACGAATCAGCAATTTGTCGTGTTTGTTTCACACAGCACTGACAGTCAGACTCCCTGCCTTTGACCCGCATTATAATGACCTGTGTGTTTTGTTATCCTGCGTTTCAGATCTCAGGAAGACGTTTGACCAGGAGCCTCTTGGGAAGGAAGTCTCTTTGGAACAGGAAGTACTTCTCCAGTGCCGCCCACCCGAAGGCATACCTGCTGCTGAGGTAAGGTCAAGAGAGGTCAAAAGGTCAAAAGGTCATCCCTCCCTCCCTCAAACCCCTCCCGATTTTAACGTCTTTACTGCTACGATAGAACCACAGCGCTCCTTTAAATAACTCCTTACAGGTGGCACTGTGGCTACAGCGGACATACCATGTGCGAGTCCGAGTGCCCACAGGGACCCAGGTTTGAATACGACCTGCGGTCATTTCCCGATTCCCACCCCATCTCTCTCTCTCTCTCTCTCTCTCACTTACTTCCTGTCACCCTTCACTGTTCTATCTGAATAAAGGAAAAAGGCCTAAAAATTTACTTTAAAAAAAAAGAAAACAAAAAGAGCTCATTACAGCGGGGTTACTGCGCTGGAGCTCCAGGGAAATTTGGAAACTGGACTCTGCAGGACGCCGGTGCCTTTGCTGTGGCAGACATTTTTTTTTTTTTCTCTCCTCTTACCCTACATGAACAGTAGCTGAGTAGGGAAAGGAGTGATTGAGAATTGGATTGGACACAGGCCCGAAGCTCCGCGCCCAAGCCCCGGCGTCCGGCCGCTGATAAAGCGCCACAGCGTGAAGACGAGACGTGTATTAGCTCGTTCCTCTCTCTCTTTTTTTTATGAAAATGGCCGCCACTCCCAACGCTGTGAGAATACGAGTGTGCTACATCAGTATACTGACAAAAGGAAAGTGAGGTGAAGTAGTCTGGCACGACATGGCTCGTCTGTGTGTGTGTGTGTGTGTGTGTGTGTGTGTGTGTGTGTGTGTGTGTGTGTGTGTGTGTTTGTGTGTGTCCAGTGACAATTTGCGGAAATCCTGAAATTATACATCCTGTCGGGGAAGCTTAGGACAGATGTGTTTGTTTGTGAATAGCCACAGAATATGAATTAGGCATTCAGATTATTCTGCAGTTGCTGTGCACAGTTGCCCAGAGCTGTAATATAACACGTGACAAACATTTGGCACTCTTCAAACGACCTCTTGGTTGTGTTTTTAAAATGTTTTTTGCCATCAGTAGCATCTGCCCAGGAATCAGAAATGATCATGTTTCCCCTGAAAGCCTGGCTGTAATGAAGTCGATGCCTGTCGAGAGAGATGGGGCACCCATAGTTTTGGACAAATTGCTCTGCAGTTGACATGATGGAGGTGTGTGTGTGTTGGTGTGTGTGTGTGGGTGGGTGTGCACATACATTCTAGCCGAGTGCAGTTGGCAGTTGTGTGCATGTGTGTCTTTTGCTGTGTGTGTCCTTGTGTTGTGCAGTTTTGTTGTGTGTATGTGTAGATGTAGGTGTGTGTGTGTGTGTATGTATGTAGATGTAGGTGTGTGTGTGTGTGTGTGTGAGAGAGAGAGAGAGAGAGAGAGAGAGAGAGAGAGAGAGAGAGAGAGAGAGAGAGAGAGAGAGAGAGAGAGACTCTGTGTCTGTTACTTGCTTTTGGGTAATTGGGTGCATTTACTCCGGCGAGCCCTGTGTTCAGAGCAGAGTGTATAGCTTGGTTCTCAAGTTTCCCTGGACTCCGTTCAAAGGCTTACAACTGACCCGGAAAAAAGGCGAGTTAAGTGACTGGAACCTAAAGGCCTTTATTTTGAGTAAAAAAAATATGCTGACAGAACAAACTGGCGAATGGGGTGGAAGCCATTCTTCTCTGTTGTGAAGTCTGGGGAAACCATTTTAGAGTTGAGGAAATAGAAGGCGAGCCTCAACAAGGCCAGAGTTCTGCCTCAGTGCCTGTCACAAATAAAGCAACAGCAAATGCTTTATTATTTTGTCGTAAAATTGTTACATGAGCCAGCTTGATATGCTGTAGACTAGATTTAAACAGACTTGAAGCAATGGGCTAAATCTTCTTGTTCTGCTTGTTTAAAAGGATGGTGTCTGCTGCTGCTGCTAAGGGGAAGAAATGGCATTATGGGTATTATGGAGACGACGCCAGCGTACAAATTTGGGGTGGGTTTGTCGCAACGAGAGCAGTAACAAGTTAGAAATGAAATTACATGCATCACACGAGCAGCAATAAGGGCTGCTTTTCTCACAGAGGCTGAGTAAATACAACCACCCTGTGGGCCATGAGAGATGGGAGAGAGAGAGAGAGAGAGAGAGAGAGAGAGAGAGAGAGAGAGAGAGAGAGAGCAGGAGGGAGAAACATAGAGAGAGAGAAGGAGAGAGTGAGAGAGATAGAGAGAGAGGTGGAGAGAGAGAGTGAGATGCGTCGCCTGCCACCATCATCCGTTATCCTCCTTCCTCTGCTCTCTCTCTCTCTCTCTCTCTCTCTGCACTCATTCCCGCTTTCTCGTTCCTGACGCTTCCGA
>NC_055979.1:21154251-21161751 GCF_018492685.1 Alosa sapidissima | reverse complement strand
CTGGGTCCCGGGCCGTCAGTCAACTGCATGTTGCTGTTGGAGTCGCTGTTCACTTGGACAGATCCAGCTGTCATGCTGTCTGTCCTACTGACTCTCTCTACATCTTTCTTTCCCTTCCTTACTCCTTCCCTCTCTCTTGCCCTCCCTTTTTCTCTCTCTCTCCATCCATCCCTCTCTCCACTCCCTCTATCTCTCTTTCTACCTCTAATCCCTTTTAGCGGTCTTTCTCTTGCTCTAATACAGTCTCTTGTGCAGTTTGTCTGTGTTTGAGCAACACACCTACAGTACTTTGGAAGAAACAGTCAAAAAAAACGGTTTGTTACATTCCCTGTCGTTCTCTCTCATTTGAAGGATTTTAAGGATTGAGTGATCATGATGGATTATGACATCACTGGCTGTAGAAATAAGCCAAAGTGATATCACTGATAACTTGTGTCATCACTGTGTAAAATGACATCACTGAGTATCTCCTGATAGTGACATCACTGAAGTGACATTATGAATCAGTGTCTGTCTGACGATAGGCCCATGTTATGATATCGTATAACATGATATGATATGATAGGGGAAGGAGGCATACCAGGCTCCTGGGTATGACTGAAACTTGACCGTCAGCTTTAGTCCATCTGTAAACTCACTCAGAGTCTTACTGTTGACCTCTGTCCCCTACAAAACTGCACGATTACTTTTCCAGTTTGGTATCCATTGAATGTCCGTTCAATAAACAGTGGAGTGCAGTCCCAGCACATTGGAGGCTATTAATATTGACACACTTTGACTTGGCAGATATTTTCATATTTTTGCTCCCCACAGACCTGGGATATACATCCGCGATCGGCTGAATCATTCATGACTTCCGCTATGTGGTTGTTCATTCCGGAGCGTAACGATCAGTCTCCAACGGTGCGTTTTGTGAAAAATCAAATTAAATCAATGAAAACAAGGCCTTAGCATGAGAAATTCAACATACCCCTGTAGAGGGCTAACATTCATTCTTGCTGAGGAGACGTAGGGAAGAGACTAGAATCTCTAACTGCCCTCATCTCTGTTTCTCTAGGTGGGGAAAAAATATGCTTAGAAAAGTGGGACTATACATTACCTGTTATTTCACGGTTTTTGTGTTTTTTTACCCTCTACAAAAGTATTCTTTCCTCCATAAATATACATGCATCATACTTATACTCTTTCATACTGTCTTATCCTCTTTATTTTGATGTGCCATTTTTTCCCTACAGGAAATTAGCCCTTTTCAAGCCATCTATTTGACACCGGTTATCAGGCAGACTTTGTAATCAGAGTGGATTTAGTTTGGTGGAGAGCTTGGCAGGGAGCAGATAGCTGACGCAAGAGCCATGTGACAATGGCTCTGGCCCAATAGATAGGTCTGGTGGCTTGACAGGGATTGGCTAAAAATAAGTGAAAATAAATAAACTCTCTATCTGTGTGTATTATTGTGTGTGTGTGTGTGTGTGTGTGTGTGTGTGTGTGTGTGTGTGTGTGTGTGTGTGTGTGTGTGTGCAACTGTCAGGGACTGCCAGTGCGACCTTCAGTGTTAATTAGGACATCTGTGCCCAGGCCATCCACTGAGGCCTCCCAGCACCTCTCCCAACAACACCTATTCATTATCACCTCCACTGCATACTCTGACCCATGCCAAAGGTGTGTGTGTGTGTGTGTGTGTGTGTGTGTGTGTGTGTGTGTGTGGGCAGGAAAACAAAGAGAGAAATGAGATGAGAGAGAGAGAGAGAGAGAGAGAGAGAGAGAGAGAGAGAGAGAGAGAGAGAGAGAGAGAGAGAGAGAGAGAGAGAGAGAGAGAGATGAGGCGTTGTGCCCATTCTATCTGTGTCTTGGCAGTGCTGGTGCCGATGGTGGACTCTGTGGGGTCCATCTCTCTCTGATTCTCAGGCTCCGATAGCAGTACATGCAGACAAGAAATGTTTGACTTGTCTCCCATGGAATATTGATCAAAAGCGCCATGTTCACTTAGACGCTGCCTTTGAGTAGGTTTCAGACACTTTCTTCTCTGTGAGTGGTAGGTAAACAGGGTCAAAAATGAGCTGCACACTTGAAGCCCATTGGAAAAGGCGTGTAATTTCTGTAGATTTCTCTTCCACTGCCAGCGCCTTATCTTGTAGCAGTCCTCAGATGCCAGCCAATCATGTGCACTGCATACTGTTCCAATTGAAATGAAATATGATATGATGCTCTGGAAGCATATTTTCTACGGTGGAATCAAGTGCCCTTGTGATAGTTGTTGAAAAGACTGGATCATTATATTGGATGTTGTATTGTTGTACTGTATTGTATTATATGATGTTGTTTTCTAATTAATGCATACTTACTTTTGTCAATATGGAGACACATGGAGAGAATGCTGAGTCCAAGGCTGTGTTCCAATTCGCATACTTCTGTACTTGCAGTACCTAATATGAGTGCACAAGTGAATGCAGGTATTGTACAGAAGTATGCGAATTGGAACACAGCACAAGACTGAATGGAGACAGGAAGGGAGTGCTGGCTGTCTCTCCCATCCGGCCTCCATCACCTTGAATATTAGTTTAATGCTTGTGCCATTTAGAATCATTACTGGGCTCCATTAAATTGCATGCAGTTACAAATCATTTATTTTTTTTGTAAATGGAATAGAACACAGGTACACACACACACACACACACACACACACACACACACACACACACACACACACACACACACACACACACACACACACAGAAACACACATACACACACACACACACACACACACACACACACACACAGAAACACACATACACACACACACATCCACAAGAAAGACAACATAGCTATCTGGACATGCATACACTTACAAACAAATAAATATGCACACATATGCACACACACACACACACACACACACACACAGAGAGAGACAGAGAGAGAGAGAGAGAGAGAGAGAGAGAGACATACATACAATAGACGCAAATGAAAACAGATTGATATCAGACTGGTGTGATGGAGTTTGAATCTGGTAATAGGCCCCTTAAGCATTTGCCTGTCCACTGTAATGACCAGCGGTGGTGGGTATTTATGTCCTGCAGCTGCCCGAGGGCAGACGAGGCAACTCTCAGACCTGTGGGCTCACCGCTGCTTGTCTGGCAGACTGCTGTTTGTTTGTCCGACGCCCCCGTTGCAGACAGACAGGGCTAGGCTGGGCTGGGCCGAGACAGACTTTGTGACATTCTTACGAAGAGTCCGAAACTGGAGAGTTGCAGGACATAGAGTCTGTTTAGAGACTCCTTTAAAACCTGTCCACAATCACCCACTAAGATGAAAGGGTATAGTGTACATCTGTTTTAAAACATTTTAGGAAGTTCTCTAAACAATGTCAATCTTCTGCTGTTCTTTGGTTGCAATATTTTAGCATAACAGCCCAAGTGAACTCTCTTGGAATAGTTGTCATCGCCTTTTGAAATTACTTTTTTTATTGCTCAAACACTACTTTACGCAGAAAAAGATTATGTTGGAAGATCAGTACGTACTTGGTCTTAGATCTTGGAGTATTCGAAGGCACTTCAGGAGAAATGGAAACATTAAGGCAGACTGGAAGAGCCCTACGAGATTTGCATAATCCTATAGGACTAACATGAGATTTTCAGAGAGACTCTAGGAAACTAACCGAAACTAAGAAAAACTTAAAAGACAGATGGAGACTTAGGAATCAGCCTGTGGAAACCCTGTTTGCCAGCCTCTGCATGTCGACTCTTGCCGATTCAGAGCAGGCTTCGAGAAAAGTTTGACTCGGGGAGAGATGGAGGAGCTCAGACGTGGTGACTCGGAGAGCTCTGTCACTCTTTCTCTCCCCCCTCTGTTATTTGCTCCATGGCTCTACCCATCCTGCTGTTGTGCTGCCACTACCACAGCGGCACAGGAACTCGGCACATTATGACAGCTGACACGTGGCAATTTCCCCCCGTTAATGACAAGAAATGTGCCAATTATGGCAGCAGACGTCCCAGTGACAATCAGGCACCATAATAAGTGCTGCACATTTTGCGTGTGTGTGTGTGTGTGTGTGTGTGTGTGTGTGTGTGTGCAGTGTGTTTCTCTGTGTGTGTGTGTGTGTGTGTGTGTATGTGTGTGTGTGTGTGTGTGTGTGTGTGTGTGTGTGGGTGGGTTATTGAGTTTGGATGGGGCGTTGACAGGAGATGCAGCCAGGAGAATAAAGATGCAGTGTCTTTTCTCGGCTGGTGACAGACGGTATGCTATTTTGTGTGTTTGTGCCCATACTGCATGTGTCCGATTGGGCTCCACAGCTCACTATTCCCTTTCATGTTAAATCTATTTAGAACATTAGAACACTTATTTAAACGGAAAGATTTACAGGGAGAATTAAAGATGTAAGTATTCTTTAAATTTGAGAGTTGCACCGACTTGTTGTGTGTCACCCTCTGTGTTGTGTGTCACCCTCCTCTACCTCTCTCTCTCTCTCACTCTCTCTCTCTCTCTCTCTCTCTCTCTCTCTCTCCCTGGGTAAGGGATGCTGATCTTTTGTTGTGTTTTAATTATTCTCACACGCTGTCAGCTCTTTATGCGGAAGCATTGCACTCTGGGAGGTTTTGCCTCCGTGCCGTGGAGATGGACATGATAATCAGTGCTTTCCAAAGTCAATCTTGATTACCGTACGTGCGCTGTAAAAAAGAAAAAGCAGAATTATCTCACAGCTTTTTGTCTGATTGGGGCTGATTTGAACGTACTGTAAGGGCTTTTATCTTTTTGTTTTGTAGGACACATGTCATATTGCACTGTCCTGATTTAGACCAGCAGTGAGTGCACTGTGGTACTGTGGAGGAAAGTAAAAAAAAACAGAATATTGAGACTGTTCTCTTTCATGGAGTAGAGTATGTTTTATAGTATAGTGCAGTACAATACAGTATAGTACAATAACACACACACACACACACACACACACACACACACACACACACACATACACACGCACACACATGCACACACACACATACACACACACACACACACGCACACACATACACACGCACACACACACACACACACACACACACACACACACACACACACACACACACACACACACACACACACACACTGTACACACACACACACACACACACACACACACACACACACACACACACATGCACAGTATAAAGGCAGCCAATTAGTTGGTGCCATGAACACGCTCCAGAAGCATTCAAAAGTACTCATGAGCCATAATGGAGAACCGAAGGACAATGTATGTGGCATCCTGTATGTTTTTTGGTCGAGTGCGATGATTACGCTCCCTGAAGTGCTGCTCTTTTGTTGTTCTTTGTGGTGAGCATATGATTTGTATTGATCAGTGTAAATCTGCAGGCCATGGATGGTGGAGCAATAATAAAGAGTGGCTAAGGATGGAGAACACTTTTGTTGGGAAAAGCCAAAGACCAGAGTGCCTTGAGAGTGCCTGTGGAAGTCACATCAGCAGCTGGCGCAGAAGACACACACACCACCACAGCAGCACCACACCACTCGTCCTGTTCCATATTTCTTGTGTTGCCTGGCGAATTCATATTTTCTTCTCCTTTAATGAAGTATGTGATGAAGAGCTCAACACTGTTAAGGTTCCCTCGCCGCACCAAAGGTACACAGGATTCTGCTGGGTTCTGTCAGTGCCACTTTTGGCAGCTGAATTACCAAGTTTTTGCCGAGTCTTTTCGTTATTGCTTTCAGGGTCACTTGATGGATGTTTGCGGAGAAAAACAATAATATGTGCCGGTGGGGTTATGAATGTGCATGCAGCCCTGTCTCCGCATTAATAAATGCCTACTCCACGCATACTTTTATTTCCCTTCGGACATCTAAATATGTTTCTGTCTGGAATATGAAAGTTGGCTTGGGGTCCCAGACAAACGCCATGGCCAAAGTAACCAGCCGTAAATCTGGACACTAGATTAGACTTGATGTGGCCTTGTAACAGCCACACAGCAGGGTAGAGGGATGGACACTGTCTCTCTGTCTGTCTGTCTCTCTGTCTCTTTGTCTGTCTCTCTGTCTCTCTCTATCTCTCTCTCTCTCTCTCACTCTTTCTAATATGTCCCCTTTCCAGAGGCAAAGTTGAGCTTGGTCCCCTATGACAATAGCTGACAATGCTGAGCCATCTGCCTGAGGTTGTGTGGAGGTCTGAATCTTTCCCTCCGTCCTCCTTGGAATGTTCTAGACGTGAGGTCTGAGTCGCGCCATTCACAGACTGTTCTGAGGAAGTAACTGTCTGATTTATGGTCGTATAAAGGTCTGGCAACTGTCGAACACCCGTTCTCCGGATGTGACCCCGCTGTTTGGTTCAATATCTCTGAAAGGCTCGGGAAGAGAGGACACTCCTTGCAGAGGAAGGTCAAGGAGCCGTGAGTGTGTGTGTGTGTGTGTGTGTGTGTGTGTGTGTGTGTTGTATGTGTGTGTGTGTGTGTGTGTGTCTTCTGGTATTATTATGGTATTGCTCCAGCTCCAAGAATAACACTGAGGAGTCCTGATCCGGGTGTCTGGCGGCGCAGTATCACTTTGTTCTTGGGGAAAATCAAAGGAGAGCATGATGGGTATTGACGTTTTATGAGTCTGCAGCAGCCTCCCCCGATGTAAACAGAGCTGCCGTGATGACATGCTTTTACTGACGGGTGAAGGAGAACACCAGACTCCAGAAAGATTCTTTTTTAGTTCTCATTTTAACACGTGTAGAGGAACTCAGGAAGCCAGGAGTGGTCAAGTGATCTCATTTGGTCTGATCTCCTGTCTTGTCTTTAGGTGGAGTGGCTAAAGAACGAGGAAGTCATTGACCCTGCTGATGACCGTAACTTTTACATCACCATCGACCACAACCTGATCATCAAGCAAGCCCGGCTCTCGGACACGGCAAACTACACCTGCGTGGCCAAGAACATCGTGGCTAAACGCCGGAGCACAACTGCCACGGTCATCGTCTACGGTGAGGTCAAAGCACACAGTGTTGCGTGCCAGCCTGCACTTACTTACCACTGTCCAGAATTACCACTGTCCAGTGAGACAATAACACAAGAGACTAGAGAGATGGTTTGCATTATTTAGAAAGATAGATAGATAGATAGAAAGATAGATACAGTAGATAGATAGATAGATAGATAGATAGATAGATAGATAGATAGATAGATAGATAGATAGATACTTTATTCATCCAGAGGGAAATTTAAGTATTTTTAGAAATTTTATCTCTCTGTATTTAAACATTTATACATTTATACAGAGAATATACAGTCAGTATGTTTCCAGGGAGCCGTTAAATTAGGGAGCAGATCTGAGTGGAATGATATGCTGCTGCCTGGGTGTTGAGCTCAGCTTTTCCTTCTGCAGCAGCTACAGTGAGATCACTGACCTCCAGAGGCCTTGTAGGGAGTCCCTGATGGATTTGTTATCAGACGACTCTCACCTCTGGAGAGCAAGAACACAGGCCAGTCCACTCCAATCCGCTGACCC
>NC_055979.1:21150635-21153751 GCF_018492685.1 Alosa sapidissima | reverse complement strand
TGCTCAAAACATCCTTACTCATACAAACAAGCATACACTCACTCCTCACACACACACACACACACACACACACACACACACACACACACACACACACACACTCCCAGCTCCCTTCTGCACGGAGAATGATGGATGAGACTGCTGTGCACCTTAAATGTTATTTAGATCAATTGTTCATTAGAGCTCGTTAGCGTGCCTTCGTCTCTTCTGTAATGCTCATCTCCCAACAAACATCCCTCGTCAGGCTTGTTGAAAGGGAATAAAACTGCCAAAAATCTCTGCCTCTCTTCACACATAATTTGCAACTTTAATAGAGACGAAAGACAAAACAGGCAGTGAGTCAGCAACTGCACATGTATGCTGACAGCTAACACCAATTCATACTCTGAGGTGTTTCTCTTTCTCTCTCTCTCTCTCTCTCTCTCTCTCTCTCTCTTTCTCTCTCTCTCTCTCTCTCTTTCTTATTCTCTTTTCTAATCTCATTCTACATCTCCTCTCTTCCTTGTGAACTCTCTTTGAATCATGACAGTCAAGTTGGAATTCTGGCAGTGGAGTAAAGTGATAGCTAGGGTCACCTTGTCAGGGGACGGACAGTGTGTGTCTGTGTGTCAGTGTGTGTGTGTGTGTGATAGAGAGAAGGGGGGAGTTGGTGGCTGGACAGCAGAAGTGAGAGCAAGTTCATTAAAGAGGGCCCTAGGGGCAGGATGTGTGTGTGTGTGTGTGTGTGTGTGTGTGTGTGTGTGTGTGTGTGTGTGTGTGTGTGTGTGTCTGTGTGTGTGTGTGTGTGTGTGTGTGTGTGAGTTGTGTAACCAGCGGCAACCCTCTGGGTCCCGGGCCGTCAGTCAACTGCATGTTGCTGTTGGAGTCGCTGTTCACTTGGACAGATCCAGCTGTCATGCTGTCTGTCCTACTGACTCTCTCTACATCTTTCTTTCCCTCCCTTACTCCTTCCCTCTCTCTTGCCCTCCCTTTTTCTCTCTCTCTCCATCCATCCCTCTCTCCACTCCCTCTATCTCTCTTTCTACCTCTAATCCCTTTTAGCGGTCTTTCTCTTGCTCTAATACAGTCTCTTGTGCAGTTTGTCTGTGTTTGAGCAACACACCTACAGTACTTTGGAAGAAACAGTAAAAAAAAACGGTTTGTTACATTCCCTGTCGTTCTCTCTCATTTGAAGGATTTTAAGGATTGAGTGATCATGATGGATTATGACATCACTGGCTGTAGAAATAAGCCAAAGTGATATCACTGATAACTTGTGTCATCACTGTGTAAAATGACATCACTGAGTATCTCCTGATAGTGACATCACTGAAGTGACATTATGAATCAGTGTCTGTCTGACGATAGGCCCATGTTATGATATCGTATAACATGATATGATATGATAGGGGAAGGAGGCATACCAGGCTCCTGGGTATGACTGAAACTTGACCGTCAGCTTTAGTCCATCTGTAAACTCACTCAGAGTCTTACTGTTGACCTCTGTCCCCTACAAAACTGCACGATTACTTTTCCAGTTTGGTATCCATTGAATGTCCGTTCAATAAACAGTGGAGTGCAGTCCCAGCACATTGGAGGCTATTAATATTGACACACTTTGACTTGGCAGATATTTTCATATTTTTGCTCCCCACAGACCTGGGATATACATCCGCGATCGGCTGAATCATTCATGACTTCCGCTATGTGGTTGTTCATTCCGGAGCGTAACGATCAGTCTCCAACGGTGCGTTTTGTGAAAAATCAAATTAAATCAATGAAAACAAGGCCTTAGCATGAGAAATTCAACATACCCCTGTAGAGGGCTAACATTCATTCTTGCTGAGGAGACGTAGGGAAGAGACTAGAATCTCTAACTGCCCTCATCTCTGTTTCTCTAGGTGGGGAAAAAATATGCTTAGAAAAGTGGGACTATACATTACCTGTTATTTCACGGTTTTTGTGTTTTTTTACCCTCTACAAAAGTATTCTTTCCTCCATAAATATACATGCATCATACTTATACTCTTTCATACTGTCTTATCCTCTTTATTTTGATGTGCCATTTTTTCCCTACAGGAAATTAGCCCTTTTCAAGCCATCTATTTGACACCGGTTATCAGGCAGACTTTGTAATCAGAGTGGATTTAGTTTGGTGGAGAGCTTGGCAGGGAGCAGATAGCTGACGCAAGAGCCATGTGACAATGGCTCTGGCCCAATAGATAGGTCTGGTGGCTTGACAGGGATTGGCTAAAAATAAGTGAAAATAAATAAACTCTCTATCTGTGTGTATTATTGTGTGTGTGTGTGTGTGTGTGTGTGTGTGTGTGCAACTGTCAGGGACTGCCAGTGCGACCTTCAGTGTTAATTAGGACATCTGTGCCCAGGCCATCCACTGAGGCCTCCCAGCACCTCTCCCAACAACACCTATTCATTATCACCTCCACTGCATACTCTGACCCATGCCAAAGGTGTGTGTGTGTGTGTGTGTGTGTGTGTGTGTGTGTGTGTGTGTGGGCAGGAAAACAAAGAGAGAAATGAGATGAAGAGAGAGAGAGAGAGAGAGAGAGAGAGAGAGAGAGAGAGAGAGAGATGAGGCGTTGTGCCCATTCTATCTGTGTCTTGGCAGTGCTGGTGCCGATGGTGGACTCTGTGGGGTCCATCTCTCTCTGATTCTCAGGCTCCGATAGCAGTACATGCAGACAAGAAATGTTTGACTTGTCTCCCATGGAATATTGATCAAAAGCGCCATGTTCACTTAGACGCTGCCTTTGAGTAGGTTTCAGACACTTTCTTCTCTGTGAGTGGTAGGTAAACAGGGTCAAAAATGAGCTGCACACTTGAAGCCCGTTGGAAAAGGCGTGTAATTTCTGTAGATTTCTCTTCCACTGCCAGCGCCTTATCTTGTAGCAGTCCTCAGATGCCAGCCAATCATGTGCACTGCATACTGTTCCAATTGAAAAGAAATATGATATGATGCTCTGGAAGCATATTTTCTACGGTGGAATCAAGTGCCCTTGTGATAGTTGTTGAAAAGACTGGATCATTATATTGGATGTTGTATCGTTGTACTGTATTGTATTATATGATGTTGTTTTCTAATTAATGCATACTTTCTTCTGTCAATATGGAGACAC
>NC_055979.1:21120635-21130635 GCF_018492685.1 Alosa sapidissima | reverse complement strand
GTGCCCGAGGCGCTTTAGAAAAGAGCGTTTCGTTAGGCTGTCACGACACTGACAGGAAACCGCATTTATCACCATTATTAAGAGGACCTGAAAGAGGACAGTCTGTGTGATGGCGGGTTATAATGACAGCTTGTCAAAAGTCTGTCTCACTCGGCCGCCATCTCGCACAATCACATGGATTTTTCCAGCTGGAATTGGCACTGAAAAAAAAAAAGAGAAAAGAAAAGAGAGGAAGAAGGAAAAAAAAATGAAGAGAGAGAAAGATAAAAGAAGCAACCTCAAACTGTGGCCATTTCCAGAGATTGTATCAAGGAGTCTTTCTGAGTAGAAGTTGTGTTTGTGGGGGGCTACAAAGCCAGGCTGCGGAAATGACGGTATATGCTTTGTCACCCAGGCTTGCGTAATTGTGAAGCCGCTCACAGCATTTTTCGCCCTCCTCCCAGGACGCCTCATCCATACATCTTGTAACAATGATGGCCCCCTCTCCTCACTCCTCGCTGTGGTAAACATGTGACCCCTGGTGGCCCCGGGCCCCTTCCCAGGCACCTTTGGGGCAAAAAGCAACCTCCTGCGTGTAAATGCATGCGCACGCATGTGTGTGTGTGTGTGTTTCCTCCGAGCGGAAAGCAATCTTCCTGTGTCTTGCTGGGCCTATCCCTCTCTGACTGCGCCAGTGCTGTTCTCTATTGCTCACTCTGTTAATATCCTCAGCAGATATCAGCTAGCTTCATCTTTCTCTTGGCTTCCCTGTGACACAGATGAGGTGGCTGCGCTCCTCCCTGCATGCGCCAAGCTCCCTCATTTAAAACAAAAAGCTCCTCTGCTCGGATTACTTCTGTAGCTGCTGTCTCGTGTGTGTGTGTGTGTGTGTGTGTGTGTGTAGGTTTTTTTTTTTATGGTCCTCTTTTCTTGTCTTTAGATGACTTGAAATGCATGACAGGCTGTTGGCAATAATGTCAATTTGCCTGCGGTTCCTTGCCAGTCTTACTCCACTTTTGCAATCTCCTGCTTTCTTCAGTGATGAGCCATTTGGGTCAGGAAACTGCGGTCATTGGCGCAGCCGTAATGAAGTCCTGCTGCCATTAATATCCAGCCCCTATCCATCAGCAGGATATTAATACCCCCACCCCCCCACCCCCCACTCGCGATAGCATCTCTGTCTCCGTATCTCTCGCTAGCTGCAATAAATGTGATATCAATCGGAGAGCGAGCGGGATAAACATGACATCTTCCTCAGAGGCTCAGTCCGCTTATTAGACCAGCTGATGAATGACCTCTCTTGCCCCTTAACCCCCCCCAGCGGCCCCGAGTACGGACGACGTGGCGCTGTATGTGGGCATCGTCATCGCCGTCATCATGTGCCTGGTCATCTCCGTCATCGTGGCGCTCTTCGTCTACCGCAAGAACCACCGTGACTTCCACTCGGACATCATGGACTCGTCCGCCCTCAACGGGGGCTTCCAGCCCGTCAGCATCAAGACGGCACGCACAGGTAAGGGGACAGGAGGGGTGTGTGTGTGTGTGTGTGTGTGTGTGTGTGAGTGTGTGTGTGTGTGTGTGTGAGTGTGTGTGAGTGTGTGTGTGTGTGTGTGTGTGTGTGTGTGTGTGTGTGTGTGTGTGTGTGTGAGTGTGTGTGTGTGTGTGTGTGTGTGTGTGGGGGGGGGGGGGTGTGTGATATAAAAGGGCATAATATAAAAGGGAGTAAGGGAGAAAAAAGACATGCACATGTCTTTGCAGTGAGCAAAAGCATGAGTGACAATGTCCATTCCTGTATTTATGAGCCTGCCACATGTGGGTAGGTCTGTGTGTGTGTGTGTGTGTGTGTGTGTGTGTGGGGGTGTTGTGGAGGGTGGATGGGTTAATGTATGTTTGTGTGTGTATGAGCCTGCCACATGTGAGTAGGTCAGTGTGTGTGTGTGTGTAAAATACCAAGGCATGGAGAGCGTGTCAGTGTGCAGTGACATAAACCTCCAGGCAAGCTAAGGGCATTGCTTTTCACACCCGCATCACATTATCACCCTCTACCCACACACACACACACATACACACACACACACTGAAATCTCACACGCACACACAAATCTCTATTTTCTCAATATCAGGTTAAAGTAAACTGACAGATCATTTCACTGTGAATGATTCACTTTGCTGCACAGCACTTCAATACATTTCCAGCTGATATATGTCAACAGTGTGTGTGTGTGTTTGTGTGTGTGGTGTGTATGTATAAGTTTGTGTGTGTGTGTGTGTGTGTGTGTGTGTGTGTGTGTGTGTGTGTGTGTGTGTGTGTGTTTATTTGTGTGTGTGTGTGTGTGTGTGTGTGTGTGTGTATGTGTGTGTATTTGTGTGTGTGTGTGTGCGTGCGAGTACAGGAGGGTAAAGACAGACATTTATAATTCCAATGGAACAGAGTCGTATTATCTGCCAATTGGAACCACCGTGAGTGAGTGAGAGAGCTGTGACTGGCCTGACGTTCTTGTCAAGGCGCCATTAGGATTCCTGTCACTTTGATATGAAGTCAATCTGCAAGTCATCACGCAGCCGTAATTAGGTCTGTCGGCGTGGCACATTCAATGTTAATTAGATACGTGGGGGGGCAGGTGAGATGGGGAGAGGAGAGGGGAGGAGGAGGAGAGAAGGGAATACAGCATGAAGGTAAGGCAGTGTCTCATTGCAGTGAACATAATAGAAAGAAATGGATAGAGTAAGATATAGGAAGAGAGAGAGAGAGAGAGAGAGAATAAGGAGCTTAGAGATCGTTAGGGTGAGAGAGAGATGGCCAAAGTAAACAGAGAGAAAGAGGGATAGAGAGAGAGAGAGAGAGAGAGAGAGAGAGAGAGAGAGAGAGAGAGAGAGAGAAAGAGATGGGTTGGAGAATGAGGGCTATTAGAGAGGGCCCCTGTGCTCGACTGTGAGAGGCAGGTTGCCATGGCTGCAGAGATTTGAGCTTGTGGTCTGTGGGTGAATGTGAGTCAAAAGGAGAGACATTATTAGTGCCTCAAAAAGAGAGAATAGAATAGAGGGATAGAGAGAGAGGGGGGGGGAGAGAGAGGAGAGAAAATGGATAGGTAAAGAAAGTAAAAGAAAGAGGAATGTCAACACTGGAGGAGCTGTGAGGAGCAGAGGTGCGGAAAAAACTGGTTGAAGCTGAAGTATTGGCGGAGAGTGAAGCAAAGCAGCTATTGGTAGACGAAAGGAAAGGAGGGGATGAGGAGAAACAATGGAAAAGGATGCAGAGAGGAGGAGTGAGAGACAGATAAGAGAGAGAGGGAAGGGAGGAGAGGAGATATCATCCAGTAATTACACTGACGATGAGCAATAATGAGTCGTCAGTGGAGGTGGAGAGGGTTAGGGTTAATTGGCCTCAACAGCCTGCTCTCATTCTGCCTCTCCCTCTTTCTCTCTCCCACCCTCTCTTTCTCCATCCCTCGCTCCCTCCCTCCCACCCTCTCTCTCTCCACCCCTCCCTCCCTCCCTCTTTCTCTCTCTCATGGAGATGATGATGATGATGGTTGTGAGGTGGGAGGATGAAGGCTTCTCCTCAGGTTGACGCACATGCTCAGCAGCAACAGTATGAATATTCATGTGTGTGGTGTGTGTGTGTGTGTGTGTGTGTGTGTGTGTGTGTATGTGTGTGTGTGTACAGGGGTACCTAAGAGGGTGTATCTTGTTCATGCAGAAGCCATCTGTTCTCTGGGAGAAGTGACGGCTGCGTACCTGGGGTTGGGGTATGTGCCGCGGTCCAAGAATCGCTGCAACCAGGCACATGCAAACAGGAAGAGACAAATGTTATCTGCTCTGTGTGTCTGTGTGTGTGTGTGTGTGTGTGTGTGTGTGTGTGTGTGTGTGTGTGTGTGTGTGTGTGTCTGTCTGTGTGTGTGTGTGTGTGTGTGTGTGTGTGTGTGTGTGTGTGTGTGTCTGTCTGTCTGTATGTGTGTCTGTATGTGTGTGTGTGTCTGTCTCTGTGTCTCTGTGTCTCTGTGTGTCTGTGTGTGTGTGTGTGTGTGTGTGTGTGTGTGTGTGTGTGTGTGTGTGTGTATGTGTGTATGTGTGTGTGTGTGTGTATGTGTGTGTGTGTGTAATGTATCTTGTGCATCTTCAAAGCTGAATATTCCTGCTGATGCTGTTGACCTGGGGGCCGTTACTCAACCTCCTCCTCACCAACACTGTGAGGGAAGGAGGGGATGATAGACAGATGACAAGATGGAGAGAGGGAAGAGAAGTTCAGTACAGAAGTTGTGGAGAAGTGGCATGAGAGAGATGAAGGGAAGTGGAAAGAGAAAGAGAGATAGAGAGAGAGAAAGAGAGATAGAGAGAGAGAAAGAGAGATAGAGAGAGAGAAAGAGAGATAGAGAGAGAGAAAGAGAGGGGGGGTTAAGGACAGCTGCATACACATGCACAATACATGCACTTTTTTGGGGAGGGTCAGTAGAGTTTAAAAGATGATTGGGCCCTGTGTTAAAGTACATTTCTGCATGTATTCAAGGATTGTGTGTGTGTGTGTGTGTGTGTGTGTGTGTGTGTGTGTGTGTGTGTGTGTGTGTGTATGAGAGAGAGAGAGAGTAGAGCGTACAGCCTACCTGGAGTGTAATTGTCAGATAAAGAGTGCATGTCTACAGAGTAATTCTGGAATTACGCCAGAGTTGTTTTTAATGAGAATTCATTCAGGAAGCACTTGACAAAACTTCTGTTGGACTTTAGTGAACTTCTAGTGCTAATTAGTGGAAAGTTGAAGATGTGCAAAACTTGATAAAATCAGACACCATGCAACTTTAGATCCTCATTTGATCGATCCTCCTTTAGTTGTGTCTTTTTTTATAACCTTTATTGTTCTTCATGTTCTTCTTCTGCTTCATCCTTCTCTTTCTAGTGTCTCTGAAGACACTAGTGTATCTGTGTAGTGCTAGGCAGCGTTCACACTTTTTACTCCCCCGAAAAATCGAGTATTCCACAGTAGGGAGTGTTAAAAAAAACATGCAAGATGGAAACTGATGGTCTGCATGTTGTTGCTATGATACATTATATTTAGCTAAATGGCTAGTTCCCTGACTTGGATAAGACAGGTAAGTTAAGCAAAGACCTATTTTTACACAACCTCAAAAGTTGAATTATTTTTAACTGAGCGGTTTGCGGTTTTAGAAGCCTCGTCCTTTTTTCCGCTTGCACCACACGAGTCATGTTGCAGTGGTCAGTCTTATCATTCCAGGGAAATCATTGAATTTGACCGCCTGGAGGAGCATAATATCAATGTGATGGGCCCCTTAGTGTGTGTCTTGACAGTAATCCTCCTTTTTCCCCGCTGCATGTCCAGCTGATCTCCTCACCGCTCCACCTGACCTGACGTCTGCGGCGGCTATGTACCGCGGCCCCGTCTACGCGCTCCAGGACGTGGCCGACAAGATCCCCATGACCAACTCGCCCCTCCTCGACCCTCTGCCCAATCTCAAGATCAAGGTGAATGAAATGGACATTTTTGTCATGACTTGGCTCAGAAATCATGACATAATCAGGTAACACTTTACTTGACAGTATCGACATAAGAGTGACATGACACTGTCATGGCCATATGACAATGTCATGACACATGAACCCTAATCCTAACCCTAACCCTAAACCTAACCCTAACTTGTTATGACTAAAACCGAATGTCGCTTAATAACAGAAGCGTTATGTCATTCAACATTCATGACAGTGTCATGTCACTCTTATGTCGATACTGTCAAGTAAAGTGTAACCCATAATCACAGGAGGCATTTGTGTGTCGTTAAACACATACTGGCTCAATGCAGCGTGGTCATGACGTACTGACCAGGGCTCACTGTCTCTGGGGTCCTGCCCTCCCTCCCTCCCTCCAGGTGTACAACTCGTCCGGTCTGGTGACGCCCCAGGAGGAGCTGTCGGACTTCACCAGCAAGCTGTCCCCCAAGCTGCAGCACTGCCTGCTGGACGGGGACACCATGAGCCGCCGCACCCAGAGCCTGGTGCGCTCCCGGGACCCGTCCTGCACCGCCTTCGGCTCCTTCAACGCCCTGGGTGGGCATCTCATCGTCCCCAACTCAGGTCAGTGGGGGGTGCTCTGGGGAGCTACTGTGTGTGTGTGTGTGTGTGTGTGTGTGTGTGTGTGTGTGTGTGTGTGTGTGTGTGTGTGTGTGTGTGTGTGTGTTTGAATAACAGCATAGCCCTATGTTAGTGTTTACATGAGTTGAGTGTCAGTGTTGGTGGGTTGTGGCTTTGTCGGAGCAGTGGGCTAATTATATTGACGTGTGCTTTAGGCTGACAGCGGCTCGCTAACCCTAATGAACCACAAGATAGCCAGCCCTCAATGAGCTACACTGTCAGAGTGTCAGGGCACCATATACATACACACACACACATACACACACACACATACACACACACACATACACATACATACACTCATGAAATCACACACACACACACACACACACACACACACACACACACACACACACACACACACACACACACACACACCTACACACACACACATACACACACACACACACACACACACACACACACACACACACACGCACCCGTAAACAAGCATGAAATATCAGCCCATAACGTGCACTCTCTCCAGAAAACCCAGTCAAAGCAAGCATGTGAGGTGCTGACGAGTCCCTGACATCACCAGCCTGCAGGGCTCTTTCAATGCCTTCATTCATTATGGAGTGAGACCAGGGGGGCCATGTATGTGTGTGTGTGTGTGTGTGTGTGTGTGTGTGTGTGTGTGTGTGTGTGCTTGTGTGTGCGTGTGTGAGTCTGTGTGTGTGTGTGTGTGTGTGTGTGTGTGTGTGTGTGTGTGTGTGTGTGTGTGCGTGTTTTCATGTGCGTGTGTGAGTGTGTGTGTGTGTGTGTGTGTGCGTGTGTGTGTGTGACGTGATGGAGGGAGCACTAGAAAAGATGCAGGTGGCATGATTGGCGTGTTCATGCTGAAAGTCCTGCCATGTGCCATGTTTTCCTCCAAGTAGAGCTCTGATCCAGCTGTGTTCACTCATTAGTGTGATCTCTGGCATCACACACTGTGCTTGGAGTCCACACGGTTCACACACCGTGAATCACACGCAGAATCAAACACACGCACACACACAGCAGTCACCACAGGACAGGACCTCATGAACAGGGACTTTAAACACATGTTACATGCTCTAATGGTGACCCTCTCTCATATTAGAACTATGATCTATTAACTGTGATCTATGACCTTTTGTTATCTTGTAATTGAAGTTAACGTTAGCTAAATTAGACTGATATTTAGCTGAGACCAAAGCAACATGGACCCACAACGGAGGGTTTTGAAATCGAGCCCCAGACCACCAATTGTCATCCGATGAAATTATTGCTGCTCCACTACAGCCGCAAGCGTCCATATTGGTGCTCAGATGTTTGGACCCTCAGGAGGACCTCATCAGGTTCTTTCGCTCGTGTCAGGCTTACAATCCCTTGTCATCAGAGTAGTGGCTACATCTCTCTATCGCTCAGCTACGTCAGCAGCACGCGGCTAGCCCTGTTAGTGAAAGATGGGGTGTAGAGTGTGCTTGCGGCAGCCTCCAGCAGGTTTTGGGGTCGCGGGGGTGGGGGGTGGGGGGGGAGGGGGGGTGGTGGTGGATGGGGGGATTGGCAGATATGAGTCATGCCACCGCAGGCGTTGGACCGGAGTGAAGGCCGCCGCAGGGTCTTCCTGCCTGGGTGTCAGAGAGCATGTGGAGGGTGGCACATGAAGCCAGTTCCCCTCACTGCCCTCCCCCCAGGCCAGTAGTGTTATCGCAGGAGCCTCTGAGGCTTCTCTCCAGAGCCAATACATATGAACTGAGAACAGTTTTAACATTTTATTCATGCAATGTCATTAATATTATTATTAGTATTCATCCACACTGGCGTGATGACCAGAGGGTGTAACATATCACTTGCAGAAACCTAATAAACCAGATCATAACATGTGCTTTTAAAATCAACTGTTTTGTGCCAACCTGGTGTAGCAAAGTTAGAATGAATCATTACCTATTCGGTTATCCACTGTCATAGTTGACAGACCTCTCGCTCTAACAAGGGACAGACCGACAGACCTCTCGCTCTAAAACCTTTTACTTCAGTAAGGTGTAATGTTAATCTCTCCCTCTGTCCAGTCATTTTGTGTTTTGTATGGACGTACCCCACCTGAGGTTTCTACTGAAGAGTGTCGGCCATCTCCAGATCTCCCCAGGGACTCCCCAGGAGGGGAGCTCCTGCAGCCTCCTCCTTGTGGATTTGTTAGCTGGGGCTCAAAGTGACTTTGCCACGCTATACATGTTATAAATGGATTACAGCGTGCCTGCAGATTGAAGCCTGAAAGGGCAATCATTCTCATGTCAGACACACACACACACACACACACAGCAACATACATTTACACATGCCTTATACACTTACTAGCACTCACACACACACACACACACACACAAACACACACAATCCCACAGGGGCTATTTCCCATTAATTCATTAAAAAGGATTGGACTGGGCTCTTATCCCGTGTGTTCCGCTGGTTTATGTGACTAAGATCCTCACATGACCGTCAGATTCCCCCTGAGACTGAGAGACAGACAGAGAGAGAGAGAGAGAGAGACTCAGAATATAAAGTAGTTCTGTGCACAATCCCAGTATGGACTACATTATAATTCTCTCTCTCTCTCTCTCTCTCTCTCTCTCTGTGCGTGTGTGTGTGTGTGTGTGTGTGTGTGTGTGTGTGTGTGTGTGTGTTTTAGTACATTATATTGTCAAAAAGGTATTTCAGAGCATAGCTGTTCTGACCTGCCCTTGAACGTCTCGTCCCTGGCATTTTTATATATAAGGGCCTAACAATCTTGTAGTCATACTGCAATCACAGTGTTTGTGTGTGTTTGCATATGTGCCTGCTTGGTGTGTGTATGTGTGTGTGTGTGTGTGTGTGTGTGTGTGTGTGTGTGTGTGTGTGTGTGTGTGTGTGTGTGTGTGTGTGTGTGTGTGTGTGTATGAGAGTATGTGTGTTTGTGTGTGTGTGTGTGTGTGTGTGTATGTTTGAACATGTGTGTGTGTGTGTGTGTGTGTGTGTGTGTGTCGTGTCAGCCACTGACTCTCCTTCAGCCAAAAGGGCTGATTGTCACCCAGTGAGGAGATCAGTGCAAGGACAGGAGAGATCAATGCAATGTGTCTCCTCCCAAAGGCAGGAAATCAACGCCTTGCAGCAAAGAGAGGAAGAGAAGGAAAAAAAAAAGAGAGAGAGAGAGAGAGAGAGAGAGAGAGAGAGAGAGGAGAGAGAGAGAGAGGAGAGAGAGAGAGAGAGAGAGAGAGAGAGAGAGAGAGAGAGAGAGAAGGAGGGTGGGAGCGCTGAACTGTGTCATGTCAGGCAGGGGTGGAGAATTTCAGCGGCATGACAATCTCAGCAGCCGCCCAACTCCTGAGGTTCTGTCTGAGACTGGTGCTGATGCGGGGTGGAGTGCCAGGGTTGCCATGGTGGCGTGATGTGATGGGCACAGACAGGCGGCCAGGGAGTAGGGCGACGGCTGCTCCAGAGTGGCGCCACCCATCCCTGGTGCCAGTGGCATGCATGACTGATGCTGCAGCACCAGGCACTGGGCACAAGGCAGGATGGCAAAGGTTATAGACTGGCAGATTGATGAGGGTGTGTGTGTGTGTATATGTACACACACGCACATGCATATGTCAGTGTATGAGAGAGAGTTTGATTATTTGTGTGTATGAGCAAGGTGAGCAAGGTTTTGATTGTGAAAGATTGTGTGTGTGTGTGTGTGTGTGTGTGGTTGTTTTTCTCTCTCTGTGTGTGTGTGTGTGTGGTTGTTTTTCTCTGTGTGTGTGTGTGTGTGTGTGTGTTGTTGTTGTTGTTTTTCTCTCTCTTTGTGTGTGTGTGTGTGTGTGTTGTTGTTTTTCTCTGTGTGTGTGTGTGCGTGTGTGTGTGTGTGTGTGTGTGTTGTTGTTTTTCTGTGTGTGTGTGTGTGTGT
>NC_055979.1:21113536-21120435 GCF_018492685.1 Alosa sapidissima | reverse complement strand
TGTGTGTGTGTGTGTGTATGTGTGTGTGTGTGTAATGTATCTTGTGCATCTTCAAAGCTGAATATTCCTGCTGATGCTGTTGACCTGGGGGCCGTTACTCAACCTCCTCCTCACCAACACTGTGAGGGAAGGAGGGGATGATAGACAGATGACAAGATGGAGAGAGGGAAGAGAAGTTCAGTACAGAAGTTGTGGAGAAGTGGCATGAGAGAGATGAAGGGGAAGTGGAAAGAGAAAGAGAGATAGAGAGAGAGAAAGAGAGATAGAGAGAGAGAAAGAGAGATAGAGAGAGAGAAAGAGAGGGGGGGGTTAAGGACAGCTGCATACACATGCACTTTTTTGGGGAGGGTCAGTAGAGTTTAAAAGATGATTGGGCCCTGTGTTAAAGTACATTTCTGCATGTATTCAAGGATTGTGTGTGTGTATGTGTGTGTGTGTGTGTGTGTGTGTGTGTGTGTGTGTGTGTGTGTGTGTGTGTGTGTGTGTGTATGAGAGAGAGAGAGAGTAGAGCGTACAGCCTACCTGGAGTGTAATTGTCAGATAAAGAGTGCATGTCTACAGAGTAATTCTGGAATTACGCCAGAGTTGTTTTTAATGAGAATTCATTCAGGAAGCACTTGACAAAACTTCTGTTGGACTTTAGTGCTAATTAGTGGAAAGTTGAAGATGTGCAAAACTTGATAAAATCAGACACCATGCAACTTTAGATCCTCATTTGATCGATCCTCCTTTAGTTGTGTCTTTTTTTATAACCTTTATTGTTCTTCATGTTCTTCTTCTGCTTCATCCTTCTCTTTCTAGTGTCTCTGAAGACACTAGTGTATCTGTGTAGTGCTAGGCAGCGTTCACACTTTTTACTCCCCCGAAAAATCGAGTATTCCACAGTAGGGAGTGTTAAAAAAAACATGCAAGATGGAAACTGATGGTCTGCATGTTGTTGCTATGATACATTATATTTAGCTAAATGGCTAGTTCCCTGACTTGGATAAGACAGGTAAGTTAAGCAAAGACCTATTTTTACATACACAACCTCAAAAGTTGAATTATTTTTAACTGAGCGGTTTGCGGTTTTAGAAGCCTCGTCCTTTTTTCCGCTTGCACCACATGAGTCATGTTGCAGTGGTCAGTCTTATCATTCCATAGGGAAATCATTGAATTTGACCGCCTGGAGGAGCATAATATCAATGTGATGGGCCCCTTAGTGTGTGTCTTGACAGTAATCCTCCTTTTTCCCCGCTGCATGTCCAGCTGATCTCCTCACCGCTCCACCTGACCTGACGTCTGCGGCGGCTATGTACCGCGGCCCCGTCTACGCGCTCCAGGACGTGGCCGACAAGATCCCCATGACCAACTCGCCCCTCCTCGACCCTCTGCCCAATCTCAAGATCAAGGTGAATGAAAGAGTAAATGGACATTTTTGTCATGACTTGGCTCAGAAATCATGACATTATCAGGTAACACTTTACTTGACAGTATCGACATAAGAGTGACATGACACTGTCATGGCCATATGACAATGTCATGACACATGAACCCTAATCCTAACCCTAACCCTAAACCTAACCCTAACTTATTATGACTAAAACCGAATGTCGCTTAATAACAGAAGCGTTATGTCATAACATTCATGACAGTGTCATGTCACTCTTATGTCGATACTGTCAAGTAAAGTGTAACCCATTCTCACAGGAGGCATTTGTGTGTCGTTTAACACATACTGGCTCAATGCAGCGTGGTCATGACGTACTGACCAGGGCTCACTGTCTCTGGGGTCCTGCCCTCCATCCCTCCCTCCCTCCCTCCAGGTGTACAACTCGTCCGGTCTGGTGACGCCCCAGGAGGAGCTGTCGGACTTCACCAGCAAGCTGTCCCCCAAGCTGCAGCACTGCCTGCTGGACGGGGACACCATGAGCCGCCGCACCCAGAGCCTGGTGCGCTCCCGGGACCCGTCCTGCACCGCCTTCGGCTCCTTCAACGCCCTGGGTGGGCATCTCATCGTCCCCAACTCAGGTCAGTGGGGGGTGCTCTGGGGAGCTACTGTGTGTGTGTGTGTGTGTGTGTGTGTGTGTGTGTGTGTGTGTGTGTGTGTGTGTTTGAATAACAGCATAGCCCTATGTTAGTGTTTACATGAGTTGAGTGTCAGTGTTGGTGGGTTGTGGCTTTGTCGGAGCAGTGGGCTAATTATGTTGACATGTGTGCTTTAGGCTGACAGCGGCTCGCTAACCCTAATGAACCACAAGACAGCCAGCCCTCAATGAGCTACACTGTCAGAGTGTCAGGGCACCATATACATACACACACACACATACACACACACACATACACACACACACACATACACATACAGTACATACACTCATGAAATCACACACACACACAAACGCACACAGACACACACACACACACACACACACGCGCACCCGTAAACAAGCATGAAATATCAGCCCATAACGTGCACTCTCTCCAGAAAACCCAGTCAAAGCAAGCATGTGAGGTGCTGACGAGTCCCTGACATCACCAGCCTGAAGGGCTCTTTCAATGCCTTCATTCATTATGGAGTGAGACCAGGGGGGCCATGTGTGTGTGTGTGTGTGTTGTGTGTGTGTCTGTGTGTGTGTGTGTGTGTGTGTGTGTATGACGTGATGGAGGGAGCACTAGAAAAGATGCAGGTGGCATGATTGGCGTGTTCATGCTGAAAGTCCTGCCATGTGCCATGTTTTCCTCCAAGTAGAGCTCTGATCCAGCTGTGTTCACTCATTAGTGTGATCTCTGGCATCACACACTGTGCTTGGAGTCCACATGGTTCACACACCGTGAATCACACGCAGAATCAAACACACACACACACGCACACACACAGCAGTCACCACAGGACAGGACCTCATGAACAGGGACTTTAAACACATGTTACATGCTCTAATGGTGACCCTCTCTCATATTAGAACTATGATCTATGAACTGTGATCTATGACCTTTTGTTATCTTGTAATTGAAGTTAACGTTAGCTAAATTAGACTGATATTTAGCTGAGACCAAAGCAACATGGACCCACAACGGAGGGTTTTGAAATCGAGCCCCAGACCACCAATTTTCATCCGATGAAATTATTGCTGCTCCACTACAGCCGCAAGCGTCCATATTGGTGCTCAGATGTTTGGACCCTCAGGAGGACCTCATCAGGTTCTTTCGCTCGTGTCAGGCTTACAATCCCTTGTCATCAGAGTAGTGGCTACATCTCTCCATTGCTCAGCTACGTCAGCAGCACGCGGCTAGCCCTGTTAGTGAAAGATGGGGTGTAGAGTGTGCTTGCGGCAGCCTCCAGCAGGTTTTGGGGTCGCGGGGGGGGGGGGGGGGTGGATGGGGGGATTGGCAGTTATGAGTCATGCCACCGCAGGCGTTGGACCGGAGTGAAGGCCGCCGCAGGGTCTTCCTGCCTGGGTGTCAGAGAGCATGTGGAGGGTGGCACATGAAGCCAGTTCCCCTCACTGCCCTCCCCCCAGGCCAGTAGTGTTATCGCAGGAGCCTCTGAGGCTTCTCTCCAGAGCCAATACATATGAACTGAGAACAGTTTTAACATTTTATTCATGCAGTGTCATTAATATTATTATTAGTATTCATCCACACTGGCGTGATGACCAGAGGGTGTAACATATCACTTGCAGAAACCTAATAAACCAGATCATAACATGTGCTTTTAAAATCAACTGTTTTGTGCCAACCTGGTGTAGCAAAGTTAGAATGAATCATTACCTATTCGGTTATCCACTGTCATAGTTGACAGACCTCTCGCTCTAACAAGGGACAGACCGACAGACCTCTCGCTCTAAAACCTTTTACTTCAGTAAGGTGTAATGTTAATCTCTCCCTCTGTCCAGTCATTTTGTGTTTTGTATGGACGTACCCCACCTGAGGTTTCTACTGAAGAGTGTCGGCCATCTCCAGATCTCCCCAGGGACTCCCCAGGAGGGGAGCTCCTGCAGCCTCCTCCTTGTGGATTTGTTAGCTGGGGCTCAAAGTGACTTTGCCACGCTATACATGTTATAAATGGATTACAGCGTGCCTGCAGATTGAAGCCTGAAAGGGCAATCATTCTCATGTCAGACACACACACACACACACACACACACACAGCAACATACATTTACACATGCCTTATACACTTACTAGCACTCACTCACACACACACACACACACACACACACAATCCCACAGGGCTATTTCCCATTAATTCATTACAGAAAAAAGGATTGGACTGGGCTCTTGTCCCGTGTGTTCCGCCGGTTTATGTGACTAAGATCCTCACATGACCGTCAGATTCCCCCTGAGACTGAGAGACAGACAGAGAGAGAGAGAGAGAGACTCAGAATATAAAGTAGTTCTGTGCACAATCCCAGTATGGACTACATTATAATTCTCTCTCTCTCTCTCTTTCTCTCTCTGTGCGTGTGTGTGTGTGTGTGTGTGTGTTTTAGTACATTATATTGTCAAAAAGGTATTTCAGAGCATAGCTGTTCTGACCTGCCCTTGAACGTCTCGTCCCTGGCATTATTATAAATAAGGGCCTAACAATTTTGTAGTCATAACGGAGCTTGTGTTATACTGCAATCACAGTGTTTGTGTGTTTTTGCATATGTGCCTGCTTGGTTTGTGTGTGTGTGTGTGTGTGTGTGTGTGTGTGTGTGTGTGTGTGTGTGTGTGTATGAGAGTATGTGTGTTTGTGTGTGTGTGTGTGTGTGTGTGTGTGTGTGTGTGTGTGTGTGTGTGTGTGTGTGTGTGTGTGTGTGTGTGTGTGTGTGTGTGTATGTATGTATGTTTGAACATGTGTGTGTGTGTGTGTGTGTGTGTGTGTGTGTGTCGTGTCAGCCACTGACTCTCCTTCAGCCAAAAGGGCTGATTGTCACCCAGTGAGGAGATCAGTGCAAGGACAGGAGAGATCAATGCAATGTGTCTCCTCCCAAAGGCAGGAAATCAACGCCTTGCAGCAAAGAGAGGAAGAGAAGGAAAAAAAAAAAAAAGAGAGAGAGAGAGAGAGAGAGAGAGAGAGAGAGAGAGAGAGAGAGAGAGAGAGAAGGAGGGTGGGAGCGCTGAACTGTGTCATGTCAGGCAGGGGTGGAGAATTTCAGCGGCATGACAATCTCAGCAGCCGCCCAACTCCTGAGGTTCTGTCTGAGACTGGTGCTGATGCGGGGTGGAGTGCCAGGGTTGCCATGGTGGCGTGATGTGATGGGCACAGACAGGCGGCCAGGGAGTAGGGCGACGGCTGCTCCAGAGTGGCGCCACCCATCCCTGGTGCCAGTGGCATGCATGACTGATGCTGCAGCACCAGGCACTGGGCACAAGGCAGGATGGCAAAGGTTATAGACTGGCAGATTGATGAGGGTGTGTGTGTGTGTATATGTACACACACGCACATGCATATGTCAGTGTATGAGAGAGAGTTTGATTATTTGTGTGTATGAGCAAGGTGAGCAAGGTTTTGATTGTGAAAGATTGTGTGTGTGTGTGTGTGTGTGGTTGTTTTTCTCTCTCTGTGTGTGTGTGTGTGTGGTTGTTTTTCTCTGTGTGTGTGTGTGTGTGTGTGTGTGTGTGTGTGTGTGTGTGTTGTTGTTGTTGTTTTTCTCTCTCTTTGTGTGTGTGTGTGTGTTGTTGTTTTTCTGTGTGTGTGTGTGTGCGTGTGTGTGTGTGTGTGTGTGTTGTTGTTTTTCTGTGTGTGTGTGTGTGTGTGTGTGTGTGTGTGTGTGTTGTGATTTTTCTGTGTGTGTGTGTTTTGTGTGAGTAAAATGCGTGTCTAATATGTGTGTGATGTCTCCCGCAGGCGTGAGCTTACTGGTGCCGGCTGGAGCTATTCCACAGGGACGCGTGTATGAGATGTTTGTGACTGTGCACAGGAAGGACAGCATGAGGTAATGTCCTCACAAATAAACACACACACACACACACAGACACACACACACACACACACACACACACACTCACAAACACACTCCCTCCAGACCCCAGAGTCCTGGCTCCATCTTCTCCATCTTCCATGGCAGCCTCCATCTGTGCCCCAACACACACCCCTCAGAGATGAACCCCTCAGTGCAGTACAGCCTCCATCTGTGCCCCAACACACCCCTCAGAGATGAACCCCTCAGTGCAGGAGGCCAGCCTCTCAAACTAACCTATCAGGATCATTGGCAAGCCAGTCCAAGCCCTCTCCACTGTTTTAGCATGCCAGACTTAGTTCCTGGTTTAAGTCACACTGTAATAACTCCTAGGTGATGTACATTGATCAGTGTACCGGTGATAACTTCTAGGTTATGTACGTTGATCAGTGTAATAACTGTTATGTACATTGATCAGTATAATAACTCATAGATTATGTACGTTGATCAGTATAATAACTCATAGATTATGTACGTTGATCAGTATTATAACTCCTAGGTTATGTACGTTGATCAGTATAATAACTCCTAGGTTATGTACGTTGATCAGTATAATAACTCCTAGGTGAAGCACGCTGATTGGTAATATCACGGCTGTCCTCAAAGTGCAGTAGGACTGTATAGTACTGTGAGTTCAAAGCACAGTAGGACTGTATAGTACTGGAAGCCATCGCACTCAGTGGCGCCTTATTTTAGAACTGATTTGTGGCTCTTTCATTGTTTCACGGGGCACTGTGAACGGAGGAGGTGTGTGTGTGTGTGTGTGTGTGTGTGTGTGTGTGTGTGTGTGTGTGTGTGTGTGTGTGTGTGTGTTTTACGGGGCGCTGTGAACAGAGGAGGTTTTATGCGTCATGCTTGCATGCACATACATCTGAATCCTGACTCACTTTTACGGTCTGTCCTTGTGAGGATGACTGAGGCCTGTGCTGCTGGCCCATGGGTCATTGCGTCTCGATGCGGACTGTCAGAACC
>NC_055979.1:21106036-21111036 GCF_018492685.1 Alosa sapidissima | reverse complement strand
GAGAGAGAGAGAGAGAGAGAGAGAGAGGGAGAGGGAGAGAGAGAGAGAGAGAGAGAGAGAGAGAGACAGGGAGAGAGAGAGGGAGAGAGAGACCAGGGGTGTTATACGGGTACCATACAAGGTGAGGAGGATATCTCGGGGTGGAGGTGTTGGTGTGTATCTGAGGGTGGGGGTGATGGGGTTTATCTGGGGGTGGGGGTATGGATGTGGGGTGTATCTGGGGGTTTAGGTGTTTGCGGGTGGGGTGTATCTGGGGGTGGGGGTTTGGATGTGGGGTGCATCTGGGGGTGGAGCTGGGGGCAGCAGCGCCTGCGGAGGCTTGTGCTGTTGGCTTCTGTTATCATACAAGAACACTGCACCAGTGCGGCCCTGCCCTGGACTCACTCATCCAGCAGGCGTATCATCCCTCCCATGAACACACACACACACACGCACACACACACACACACGCACACACACACACACACACACACACACACACACACACACACACACACACACACACACAGAGACTCAATGATATCACCTCCCACACCACACCAGTATTTACTGCTGACCTACAGAAAGTCTACAAAATTGATGTGTAAACTGCAGCCAATACTCAGGAAATGATGGTACCAGTTTCTTAATGAGTCTAGTTGATAGTGCCGATAACAAAGCAATCACCTGCTAACCAGTGTGACTTATGACCTACTGTATGTGATGCGACCTAGTAGCTATCAGATTGTATTGTGGCGTTGTGGCACAAGCTCAGCCAGTCTTTCATATCCCCGGTGACACTTTATTGCGTTTTAAGCTGCCTAGCAACAGTTGCTGACCTTGTCTGTTCTTATCAGAGATGAAATGCTGTTGGACAAGCCTCAGCCTTTTTTGCTGGGAGGGAAATGGACAGAAAAGGGACAGAGAGAGAGAGAGAGAGAGAGAGAGAGAGAGAGATGGTTGGATTTAGTGAAAGACAGTCAGGAAGAAAGGAGAGATGAGAGTGGAGTCTTCTTTTCATTAGCCTTAAAAGCAGTGGCAAAATAATTTCAACATAACCGAGTGGGTTGAAAGGTTTGAATGGCAACCTCAGCAAAGCAGACCGCATGTCTGTCTTCTGCTCTCCTATTCACATTCACTTGTCTCTTAACTATTCATAACCCAAAAGCTTTTCATAAAGGGAATAACATCCAGTCTGGAAACTCTTTTCATCCCCCCCCTAAACAAACAGTCTCATTGCATTCTAATATGCCCTGAATTTCACCTATTCGTTCATGTCCTTGTCACGTCAAACTCCAATTTAGCTTCAAAAGTTTTATCCTCCATGGACTAAATAATTCTTGCTTGGTGCATATCTGCCAGACATTACACAGTCGTGAAATCAACAAGCCTGGTGTCTGGAAAACACTTTCAATCGCAGACGGTCGAGCAAATATAATCTAGAGAGAAGCAGTGCCGCTCGTCGGCTGGGTAAAAAGCTTGGTGTATAGAAATGAAAAGGGCACTGCAGTGGTCATCTAATAAGAGCTATTCCAGAGGGTGGAGAGCAACTGGGACCTTTCAGGGGATCAAAACGCAGGGCAAGGGCTGAAAGTGAGGGGTGCGTGGGGGGAGTGGAGACTAAGGGACAGAAAGGGAATGAGAGAGGAGAGGAGAGAAGAGAAGAGAAGAGGAGAGAAGGAGGAGGAGAGAAGATGAGAGATGAGAGGACAGGAGAGGAGAGGAGAGGAGGAGAGAAGAGGAGAGAAGGAGGAGGAGAGAAGAGGAGAGGAGAGGAGGAGAGGAGAGAAGAGGAGAGGAGAGAAGAGGAGAGAAGAGGAGAGGAGAGAAGGAGAGGAGAGGAGAGGAGGATAGGAGAGGAGGAGAGAAGAGGAGAGGAGAGGAGGAGAGGAGAGGAGAGAAGAGGAGAGGAGGAGAGGAGAGAAGAGGAGAGGAGAGGAGGAGAGAAGGAGGAGGAGAGAAGAGGAGAGGAGGAGACTAGAGGAGAGAAGAGGAGAGGAGAGGAGGAGAGGAGAGGAGAGGAGGAGAGGAGAGAAGAGGAGAGGAGGAAGCTAGAGCAGTAGCTCAAGGCTAAAGGACAAGGCTCTAGTCAAGTCCACCCACCTGCGTGATAATCACCCCATGCAGGCAGCTTCTCAGCAGGACGTCTTCTCTTCCTCAGTGCACACTGTCACCACGTAAGGCTCTGAAGGTCTGCCAAAACCATGTGAAGGCTCTTGGACGGAATCCTGGGACTGAATCGTTGTTCTGGAAAGAACTGTGGAATTTTTTTTCAAGCCTCGCTGGAGAGAGAAATGTATAGATGTAGGATAAGGCCTCACACATACTGTAGCCTCATTGTTGTCACGGTAACCATGATGGATTCCTTTAGAGGAATCTACAAAGCAGAATATGCTTTCAGGGTGTTAGAGAAGTAGAGAAATAACTATTGATTATATCTTCAAGCTGCCCGTCACACTGCTGGTAATGACATGGTGGCTTTGTATAGCGTCCATAAATGTGGATTTTTTTTGGTGGTATGCGTGTGTGTGTGTGTGGGGGGTGCTGTCGACGGGCCGTGGTCGATCACATGTAGCCAGTAAATATGACTTTTTCCCTCTTTTTTCCACACTCTCGCGCAAATGATGTGCTCTGTCACAGTCGAAATTCATTTTGACAAGGCCCGACTCACTTGGAGAAAAATGGCCCTCAGAAACCATTAGTTTTATTTGCAACGTGCCAAGTGAGGGATGGGCTATTTCATGTGACATGTTTTGCTGAGGTTGTTTGCGCAAAAGTGTTTAGAATGCAAAATGTAATTTCCATGCAGCATTTCTTTGGAGTGACCAAAAATGAGCTACGGCAGCTGATGGACACATTGCCTCTACATAGCGAACTGTGAGGAAAAAACTGCTCTTTTGCATGTTTTTTTTTTTTATTTGTTTCTCTTTTGAAAGAAACATGTTGAAGGACAGTGCGTTCAAGAGTAATAGTGAGCGATGAATGCAGAGAGGATTCGAGTAAATAAATCATATCCCGTTAAGCCCTTACCCCAGTTTCCCCCATTCAACGCGCTAATTACGATGCTAACCCTCTCCAATCCGATGTCCCGAGAGACGTGTTAAAGAGGCTAATGACCACTCATAATGCCGCTGCTTAACGGCCAGACAGACAATAAAGTTCTTTTTTAAAACTGCTTTTCGGGCCTCTCATAATGGGATGGTATTAATGACATGGAGGCACGGCGAGGCGTCAGGATTATGAATAATGGACGGAGAACAGCGCAGCTTGAAGGGTTCCGGCTCAGCCAGTGATAATGAAACGCAGGGAGCCCCTGACATAAGCTCCATCACAGAGGTCAACCCTGAGAGATGCTGAGGAGGCCGCCTCAGAGCTATTACCTCATGGCCATCAAGGCAGACATTTTAGAATCCCATTTGCACATTGGTCACACACATACACACACACACACACACACACACACAGAGAAGCACACAGAAGCACACATACACACATTCTCACACACTCACACACACACACACACACACACACACACACACACACACACACACACACACACACAGAAACTCACACACACACATACACACACACACACGCACGCACGCGCACACACAAGCACACACACAAGCACACACACATAAACAGAAACGAACACACACACACATACAGACACACACACACATGCACATGAATGCACCTTATCTCCTTGAGATTAACTGGGGGTCCTTGGCCAGAACCTAGTGGTATTTGGGGGGCCTTGTCGTGGAAAAGTTTGGGAACCCCTGTTGTTACTCATGCTTGTGGTGTCCTTCTACCTCATCCCTGCAGGACGTGGTTGTGGTCGGCGAGGAGAACTTCACCACGCCATGCTACATCCAGATGGACGAGGAGGCCTGCCACATCCTGACCGAGACCCTGGGCACCTACTGCCTGGTGGGGCAGTCCATCAGCTCGGCCACCACCAAGAGGCTGAAGCTGGCCATCTTTGGCCCGGTCACCTGCACCGCTCTGGAGTACAACATACGGGTCTACTGCCTGGACGACACTCAGGACTCCCTGAAGGTGAGGGCAGCCTGGCGTCATCCCTTCAATACTTTAAGCTGTTGAGGAGTACGGTCACAAATATGTGATTAGAATGTTCGCGAACCGAGAGTTCCACATTATGATGTCACAATTACCCTCAGAGATTTTCCCCATAGACTGTATAAGGAACACTGAAACTATAGATTGTTTGCGTAGAATTCTAGAAGGAACCAGGAAAATAATTCACTCCTCTGCACCACAGCCATTACCTTCAAGCTACACCAGACAGTGAAAAGCACAACATACACACACAAAATACACACAAAAAAAACATCAAAGTCTAAAAAGATGACATAAAACACCATCATACTCTAAACTTGTGAGGTTACTTATTTTTATATATGTACTTTCAAGACCGAGTCCTCCCACTGATATTTGTGTGAATCACCACTCTGTTGACCAGCGCCAGCACCTCACCTGTCATTTTGAAGAGTTAATGTGACTCACTGGTCAAAGCCTTATTCTTGAAAAAGGTCAGCGGACCTATACTGTAAAAATCCAGGTAAAAGAAAAGACATTTGTGTAGAAGTGCCTTCACTCTGCCAAAGGTAACTCTGAAAGGAAATAGGAAATAGTACCATTTTACAATAAGTAAAAAAAGTCTTATTAATTAAGCTGTAAAGACTTTATAAATCAATAATAAGATGTTATAATCCATCCGATAGCAAGAGCAACAGTGACCTGTTGCTTGCCAAATAGGGAGTGGAGATTTTTCTGCACTGTTCAGAACACATTGATGTGAGCTTACTTTGTCTACTCGACTATCCAGAATCCTTGGTAACTGTTGTACAGCGCAGCGATACAAGACACAATTAGACTTCATGAAGAACAACTCATTGTTTTCGTGCCTGGAACATTCAGTAAACAACAATGACAGGCAGAAAGCAGCATTGTCTTCATTTCGAGTCCCTGGCATGTAGTCATTATGGAGTCAGTCT
>NC_055979.1:21093536-21101036 GCF_018492685.1 Alosa sapidissima | reverse complement strand
GTGGGGCCGAACGCCTTCCGCATCCCCCTGTCCATCCGCCAGAAGCTCTGCGGCAGCCTGGACGCCCCACAGACACGCGGCAACGACTGGAGGATGCTGGCACACAAACTCAACCTGGACAGGTGAGGAAACGGAACACAATGGTTTCTACGGCAATATCCGGAATGGCTGTGCCATCAACAAGTTGGGCTCTAGATGCTCCAATGTCTTGGCTCATCTTTTGGCAGTAAGACCAAAAGAGTGTAGACATCCAACTCTCTATACTGTTTGGTAGGAGTATCTTCACTTGTTAGTCAGACTGGAAGCTTCCTGGAATGCTGCAGGGTTTATGCTTATAAGACTGAATTCCACTTAGCGCTAAGATGCATTCTTCAAGTTTTTGTTATGGTAGAAAAGGCAGCTTGATGGCTGTAATAGAGGTGTCTGTATTAGCACACTAATGTTGCATGGTAGTTGTAATTTTTCAATTACATTTAGCCTCTATTGAACTCAGCCATCTAGGATATGCTAAAAGTCACTTTATCATTGTCTTGCATGTTCACTCAACTATTTAACTAATCAACTAATTTGCAGTCATGTTATATAATAACATAACTGCGTATATATTATATATGCAGTTATGTTACTGTGCAAATGCTTTGAATAGCATTTGAACCTCAGTGTTGGCCATTTGAGACCACAGAAGAGCAAGTAAACCCGTGTGCAAACTGCCCCTTCCCTCCGTGTACCTGCCTGAGCATGAGCAGCCTGGCTACTGTTGAGAATGGAGTCAGAGTGCTGTGCTCTGCTGCGCTGCTCCTCTTTGCTGTTCTCCTGCAACAGAATGCACAAACAGGAGCAGGAGCAGCAGGAGCTCAGTGGGTCCCCGTCCCAGACAGTCTGCCCCTGTTGCCCTCCTCATGGCCCAGCTGCCCCACGGCACAGGGCAGGCAGGGCAGGGCAGGGCAGGGCAGGCTCGCTGGGCAAGCCCTGAAAGAGAGGCTTTGGATGGTGGAATCAGGATGAGATGAGGGGAGCATTAGGGGAGTGGGGTGGGGTGGAGGAGGAATAAAGGAATATAAAAAGACAGAGTAAGAGTGGCAGGGAGAAAGGGATGCACAGAGAGAGAGGGGGGGAAGAAAGTAAGGAAGAGGGAGGGTGAGATATCTTTAGAGGAGGAGAGAGGTGGCAGCTGGGTCCTCGGGCGCTCCGTGTCCCCCCTCAGCACCACCTCCACCTCCACCTCCAGTAGCAGCAGTCTTGTCTCGCGCCTACACAAGCGTCTCTTTGCTCCCTCATTGACAGCTTATGTGAGACGTGCAAAGTGTGTTTTCAGTTATTGAGTTCACATCTCAGCGGGAGGCGGCTTATCGGCTGCTGCAGGGTTGAGGGGTAGGGGTGGGGGGGATTACCCTTCACCCCCCCCCACACCACCACCTCCACCCTCTCAAACCCCTCTCTCACTCTCAACGCCACACAGTTGAGACTTGAAACGGAAGAGCGGAGATGGCATTTTTTAAAGCTCTAATTTAAAAAACCCGTTTTTTTTTCTTCTTTTTTTCATGTTTTTTCTTTTTCTCCATTCGAGAACACCTACAGTATAGCTCAACTGATTAGCCAAGCCAAGGTCAGGAGACCCGTTCCCAGGGAGTTTATGTCTATAAATCTGATCTCCCCTTTGTTGTAAATCACCTTGAGGGAATTTGTCTGCTAAACGAGTTCTTCTCCATAGAGCTGCTGTGTAATGCCGCACACGCAGGTCTGTCCTTACTATAACACAAAGGATTACGGTGGAATATGAAGGCTTTGATTTTTATAACACAGTCAAGTCATATGAGTGCAGCAGCATTCAGCTATCCACTGACTCTGGAACAGCCCTGGAGCTAATCTAGGGCGACTCCACGGGGGAAGGGCCAGACCAGGGCCACATGTGGGCCAGATGTGAAACAGCTCTGTTTCAGAATCAGGTCCCTCAAACCTGAGATACTTGGTTGTGGGATTTAATAAAATCAGGCTAAAGTTAACTCCTTTGTGCATCACCCAATCTTGAAATGAACCACAGAAGTCAAAACTTGACCACATGTACATTATATGTGCCAATGTATGGAGTCTAAATATACAGAACTCAAAACAAGATCACATGTACATTATATGTGCCTATGTGTGGAGTCTTAATATATAGTAGTTCTCTATTTAGTATTTAGCCAATGGAGCTGTCATTGATGCATTAAAAATAAAACAATAAAATGAAAATATCCTCCTCATCTTCCTCATCATCATCTTCATCTTCACTTTTCTGTAGTGCAGGGAGGCACCTAGTCCCTGCTGTGCTGTGGGTGTGGGAGTTCTGTGTGTGTGTGCCCCTATACTGACCAAGTAGAAATCTAAATGGAACCTCTCTCTGCCATCCGCCTGCTCCGACAGGTACCTGAACTACTTTGCCACCAAGTCCAGTCCGACGGGGGTGATCCTGGACCTGTGGGAGGCGCAGCACTTCCCCGACGGCAACCTGAACCGCCTGGCCGCCGTGCTGGAGGAGATGGGCCGCGTGGAGAACATCGGGTCCATGACCATGGAGCACTGACCCCCGTCGACCGCGCGGGGGCTTCGAGCAGAAAACCGTTCCATTGCAGGGAAGTTGGACAGCTGACAGGATGCATACACACACACACACACACACACACACACACACACACACACACACACACTTCCACTCACGCACGCACACACACACACACACACACACACACACACACACACACACACACACACACACACACACACAAACTAAGACAGAGCCCTGAACAAGCATTAACAAAACTCCCATTCTGAAAATGTTGAGATAAAACTCTAGACGAAAATTGTGCAGAATAGAAATCTCAGCGCAGGAGAATAGATTGCTTTGATCCATTCATATGTAAAACAAATGGACTTGAATAGTGGTGGTGGGGGAATGGAATAAGAGGGGAGAAAGTAATGACTAAACTAGAAGAGAAAAAATAGCCCTGTCTGTACGATTCCTGGTACAGTTTTCTATTTCCCAATACAGTTTCCTAGGAAACGCATGTCTCTGCTGTCCATTTATTGGACCTCCTACTCCACCTTTACAGGAAGCGTAGGCAAATGATTGACAGGCGAGGGTGCAGGGCAGGGCGGGGCTTCAACACGTGGGCAGAATCAGGGGATGGTGGCACCCACTAGAGCTGGCACAGGAAAGTGGGAAGATGGGAAACAAGAAACGGGTGCTACAGTGGGCACCCAAGTGCCAGCTTGTGCCATCTCCTTCTGCCACGTGCCTGATGCAGTGCTTATGGTTTCTCCTCCCCTACTGTACATCACATTTACTTTGGAATAACCTGAAAGTACTCCAGTCCTGATTTTATATGAATATATATTTAATATTGCCTTTATTTATACACATGTATCTCTCCCATGGTTTGATTTTCGTGTGGCTTCATATATTAGCCTAATTTACACATGTCTTCTTGATTTTTTGTTTTCTTTCTTGGCTGTTTGTGTAGTGTTTTTTTTTTATTTTATTTTTAAAATCACAATTCCTTGGACACATTTTTATTCATTGCTTCATAGTGCCACCTAGTGGATATCCTCAGCAACAGCAAGGCTCTGCCACCGTACTGTAGGCAACAAATTGGGAGTGTGCAGCCTGTAAATAAGCCAGTACATCATCAATTGTACAGCGGTGTAATGAGTATGACCATTCTTTTCTTGTGTTTTGGTTTCATGGTGATCAGTAATTATAGCTGCGATTTAGCAACAGAAGTAACTACCAAAATCTGTTCTTTGCAAGTGTGTTTGTCCTGTCTGAGTTGCAAGATACCAGCAGAAGCAGTGAATTTTCTCGGTCACCAATTAAAATGGAGGTGACACGAAAGGCTTGATTTCTGTGCTGTGCCGTGAGTTCAACATGACCAGTTTTTTGCAGCCACATTTTGAACCAATTCCACCATTGGTTCCTTTTGACACTGTTTCAACACCATCCATATTTGTTTGTCTTGTTGATAATAATCATATGAAGATGATGACAATATCAACTGTGTTTGATTGTAATTCAGTGATAATTTCTCTGTTGCTGTTGTTGATGCTTTTTGAAACAACTGGACATCTTTGTTCAAAAACACAAACGCAAAAAGGATGATTTAGGTGTGTATAGAGATTTGTGTGCTAGAGCTGGACAAAGTGTAAAAGAACGTTTTATAAACCTGCTGTGTTGGATTTGTGGAGGTGTTAGCAGGATTATGAACCTCACCTCCTCCTCTTAGAGACTTCTCTGATCCAACAGAGAAAGAGAAAACTAGGCCCGGGAGCATACAAGTTAGCAGAAAGAAACTGATGATAGAATGCAGTGGATAATTGAAAGTTTCAGCCTTTTTTTCACAGGATGAAACAAGTTTGTGACTAGACTGATAAAAAAAAAAATATTTGTATTTTTCCTTTTTTGGTTCCTTTTTTCTCTTGTACACGTTTCTAAAAGCTGTCTATGCAAACCTGCCATCATTTATATTCTGAAATGTACATGCATCAGAGTGATAGCAGTGGCATTCTATAGGTGTCACAGCTCTTGATTGTGAACGTTATATTTATGGTGGGGATGTTACCAATTCTTTTATGGCACGTTCATGATGTTCCTTGCAACAGCTTGCATTTTTTTTTCTCTTTGTGAAGTTTCTGTACAAAATGTAAGAAAGAATTTTTAAACTGGTAATAAATTATATTTATATGCAACACTGAACTGAGGGGTGTGTTGTTTTTATTGACCTTAGAACCATAGGACGTTGTGGACTCTCTGGAAATAAAAAAATAAAAAATAACGGGGGATATTAATATTTAAAATAACTAGTAGGCTAAGGTTCTGGCAATGTGAATGTGGAAAATGTAGTGAGTATTTTCCATTCTCCTTTTCAATGATTATGTTGGAGATAACAAAGCTCTAAATGAATTGCCCATGCCCTACAGTAATGAGTGTCCATCTCACTGTCCTGCAATCCATTAGCTCACACAATCTATTATTATCATTCTGAAAGACTTTCTCATTTCATTATAATGCCATTTATGACCTCGGTAACCACTGATTTACTCTGACTGACCTCTAATAATGACCTCTTACTGTAGCTATATTGCAAAGTCACACAACTCCAGTTACCCTTGCTAACTATAAAACAGGCCAAGGTATTGGGATTGGAATCTCATGTATCCAGACCTCAAACAGCACAAAAACTGTATTGTACATTTACTCACTGATGAGTTTGGTAACTGCACTGTCTGTGGTCACTCTAGTATTTCCCTGGATGAACTGAAATTCTTCCTCCAATGTGAAGTTGCAAACTCATTGCACTTTAGGAGGATTCCCATAACCCAACTTTATTATTTTGATGAGATACATTTTAGTCTTTTAAGGAGATTCTACTCCTCCAAATGGAAACACAAGCAATATTTGACTGGCCAAAGTAGGAGTCACATATGAGCCTTGAAAGCAAAACACTACATTGAGGTCAACATCTTTTATTTGGGACCCTGACGCACACAATAGAACCTTCCGAAGCATCACCGTTCTGTACAGCCATATGTTACATAGACATAATTAAACATACATTGACTAAAGTGATAAATAAGGCACAGGCCAAACTGGATAGATTGGCAAAACATCCTGTACAGCAAACAACAAAAGCTTCACACAAGAAAACTCTTGGTAGCTTTCTTATGAATCCATTGATGTCCACGTACGTCAGACTGATATTTATATTCATGTGGATGGATGCAAGGATATTCATTCCTAAGTCATACCACCCAAAGAGCTGCTGACTGTAGGCCGGAATCGGCTCGGATCTGGCACGGAGCTGGGTCAGATCCGCTCGAGGGGGCAGTCTGCCTGAGTGCCAGGTGATGCCCAGAGTGCCAGTGCATTCTGGGTAATACTGGGTAATACTGATGCTGCAGGAAGTGGCAACTAAAAATGCTATGCGGACGCAATGTCAGATCTCTTGGCGGTGACAGCACTTACGCAATTCATTTCTATATTAGGACCTCTCATTCCATGCTTCTCTGAATTCATAATTTAAATAAACAGACCTGATGCCATCATGATACTTTTTACATCTTGGGAACTTGTTGAGTTCCCCAGTCCTGTATACTGTGGTTGTACCATTTAGCATATGGAGTCCAAAGCTTACGTAGATGCAGTGGTGTTTTCCCCACACTGCGTGAAATACTTCATCTGCTGTGTCTCACAAACAGACTCTAATGGCTCTAATGTCCACCATCCCAGCATAGGGTGGACGGAATATGGACGGAACAATGCCCATTCGAACAAATATATGGCTTTCCATGACTACTGTACAAGAGCTGCCTCTTCTCCTCCTTCATATGTCTCTGCAGTTTGGCTTTGTGGACGTATTGGAGGGAGGGAGTCTTCCGCGCCACTAGAGGGCGCAGTCCTGCCACAGTCACACACCTTAAATGGGGTCCATTCAGTCTTGGGAGCTTTCACAGAAAGCAGGGGGCTGCTGCGTCACCGTCTTCCCAGGCTCCACCATCTCCTCCGGCCTCTTCCGCTCCGGACGCAGAACGCTACAGCGCCAGGAGTTAGGAGACTCAGATTTAGGGGCGTAGTTCAGAGGTCAGAGGTTACCCTTCAGCCCTCTTTGAGGGATCCAACTCATCTCCCCGAACTGTCCCCCCAGGCGTCCACCCATGTCCAGTCTCAAAGCTTGATGTCTTGTGACTCGGACATCTTGGCCAGCGTCTTCTTGACCCGGAGGGCGGTGAGGCGGGAAGCAGGGTTATGGGCCCAGCTCTCCATCATCAGCTTGCCCATCTGCCTCAGACACTGGGGGACAGGGAGGAGCGCAGTCAGCAACGCAATGACAAAGCAGAACACACACACACATGCACACACACACGCATGCACACACACACACACGCACACACACACAGACACAGACACACACACACACACACACACACACACACACACACATCAAGTTAAATAAAATGGCATCCCATAGCTCAGTCAATTGCTTTTTTCTCTTTAAGACTATTTAACACGTTTTACACAACTCACACAAAGTAATGACCAAACAAGCACACCTGCGAAGGTGTGTGTGTGTGTGTGTGTGTGTGTGTGTGTGTGTGTGTGTGTGTGTGTGTGTGTGTGTGTGTGTGTGTGTGTGTTTGTGTATATTTGTTTGTGTGTGTATTTGTGTGTGTGTGTGTGTGTGTTTGGGATGTCAGTGTACTGTATCTGTTGGTTGCTGGCTGTACCTCGTCGCTGCTCCAGCGGTTGGCAAACGAGGGTCTCTGTCTCTTGATGCACACCACCTGCCTCATGTCCTCATAAGACGGGTCACCCGGCACCAGGTCATGGTAGGGCAGCTGGTACTCCTCCACGATACCTGCAGGACAAACACAGCACACGGTCATGAGATGAGGAAAAGTCCAAAGTGCTCAGGAATTGCAGAACAAATTGAAGGTGCTCTTTGGTGTAGGGAATACAAAGGTCATTTG
>NC_055979.1:21086036-21088536 GCF_018492685.1 Alosa sapidissima | reverse complement strand
AATATCAGACCCGTAGATGATCGGACCTGGCATTACTGACCAACATAAATAACATAACAACAGCATAACAACAACAGCAACAATGCATTTATATATTGCTTCTCAAGCACGGCAGCCATTATGCACCAGACCCCTCACCACTCACCAGTAAGAGGTGCAGAGTGAGGACATGACTGAATGAGTCAACTGCACTGGGGGATGATTAGGGGGCCAGACTGAGCCAGGTTGGGAACGAAGCTGGCCTTATGTAAGTTGGTAGGGGGGCGGAGTAAGGGGGACAAACTGACCTGCAGTAACAGATGAGCAAGATGAGGCCAAGGACAAAGCAACAGGCCGTGATGGAGATGAGAAGGGCCATGTAGTGGACACTACTGTCCACATAACCTGTAGGAACGAGAGAGAGAGAGAGATAGAGAGGGAGGGAGAGAGAGAAAGAGAGAAAGGGAGGAAGGGAGAGAGAGAAAAAGAGAGAGGGAGAGAGAGAGAGGGAGAGAAGGAAAGATAGATAGGGAATAGAGAGAGGGATCAAGAGGAAGGGAGAGAGAATGGGGGGAGGGAGAGAGAAATAGAGAGAGAAGGGGGGAAGAGGGAGAGAGAGGGAGGGATAGAGAGAGGAGAGAGGAAAGGGGGGAACAGAGGGAGGGAGGGAGAGAGTGAGATAACATTATGTTAGTTCCTAAAATGTCATTGTGAAGAATTACACAATTACACTGTTACATTTTGGTTGTACGGTACATTTAGCATCCTTTTTTAATGCCAAGGACTTTTGGCTAGTTAGAAGAGGAAAGTGATGGAGAAAAGAAAATAGTGTGGAGAGAAAGAAAGAGAAAACGCTACAAAGAATGTTGGAAATGGAAAATGAGGAATAGAAAGACAGAATAAAAATGAAGGAATGAGAGAAAAAACAGAGCAGTCACTCAAAATCTCTTTTCCCAAAGCGCCCGCAATCCTAACCTCACATCAACACCTCAAACGGTCATATTCCCTGACAGACACTTTTTCTGCCATCCTTCTTTTTCACTCTCTCCTTTCCTCCCTCGCTCTGCTTGGTTTTCACCTCTCTCCGTCTCCGGGCTCCCCCCTTCGCTGTCGGAGCGGAGGGTGGAGGGTGGAGGGGGTGGGGGGTACTAGTCCTGATCGATCACATCCTCTTCCTGTGGGGGCCCGATCAGGTGTCTGACGGACGACACCAGTCAAGCTCTGTGGCTCACGTGCAGCGAGCACTCAGGGACTCTAAGCTTACGGCCGCACTGCAGCGCTGTCAGCTAGCTGCCTCTCTCTCTCTCTCTCTCTCACACACACACACACACACACACACACACACACACACACACACACACACACACACACACACACACACACACGGCAAGCATTTACAAAAACAAAGACAAAGACATACACACAGGCAATCAATCACACACACACACAAACACACACATACACACAGTTCCGTCCATACAGCCATACAAGAAATCTCGGAAGCATTAACATGGTTATATTCTTTTAGTATTGTTATGTACTTGTACTAGTTTGATATTATTTGTGTGGTCTTACATAATCATGTCTTTGTGTTTATTTCTGATAAGAACCATGACAAAGACCCAGTTATATTCTCTTTGTCTGCCTCCCACACTCTACTGTATCTAATGCAATCTTCCAATTTCAGACATAAAACAAGTTATCTCTTGGACTGGTTTCCCTCTGTCCATCAACTAGGCACACACACACACACACACACACACACACACACACACACACACACACACACACACACACACACACTACATCACTTCAACATAAGTGAGAACTGAAGTTGTGTCTCTCTTTTGTACTAATTAACTTGTCTCCAATTGATTTCCCTGTTGGAGTGTAACTTTAACCCAGAGTTGGGACCACTGATTGACTGACTGACTGACTGACTGACAGACTGGAGTGTATGTGTGTGTGTGTGTGTGTGTGTGTGTGTGTGTGTGTGTGTGTGTGTGTGTGTGTGTGTGTGTGTGTGAGAGAGAGAGAGAGAGAGAGAGAGAGAGCGGAAGAGACACTGTGTGTGTGTGTGTGTGTGGGCACGCGCGCGTGCGTGTGTGTGTGTGTGTGTGTGTGTGTGTGTGTGTGTGTGTGTGTGTGTGTGTGTGTGTGTGTGTGTGTGTGTGTGTGTGTGTGTGTGTGTGTGTGTGTGTGTGAGGGTCATGGCACTGAGTGACACACAGACAGATATCCTGGGCAGGAAACCCAAGCGGCCCCTGGGGAATAGAAAGCCTGTCCTCCTCACGAGTGAGTGAGAGAACAAGCGCAGGCCGTACGGTTCCATTTCACCTGCCCCCCCATCCCCCAAAACACACACACACACACACACATACACACACGCACACACACACACACACATACACACACTGCAGTAACTGTGCTCATCTCAACGGGGGCACTTGCAGCAGCAGCAGGAGTGTGTGGTGGTGCAGGGCAGGGTTGAGTCTCTGCTGAGTCTTTAGGTTGCGGTCAG
>NC_055979.1:21061036-21081036 GCF_018492685.1 Alosa sapidissima | reverse complement strand
ATTGAGTCCCAGACAAAGAAGCTTGTCATCCAGACTGATCGCAAAACGGAAAGCTGAAATGTATTTGTCAGCAAGTGGCCACAGTGACCCAGAGGGTGTGTGTATGTGTGTGTGTGTGTGTGTGTGTGTGTGTGTCTGTGTGTGTGTGTGTGTGTGTGTGTGTGTGTGTGTGTGTGTGTCTGTGTGTGTGTGTGTGTGTGTATGTGTGTGTGTGTGTGTGTGTGTGTGTGTGTGTGTGTGTGTGTCTGGTGGGAGGCTGGACGAGCTGATTGAAGGGCTTCTGTCATCCACTGGCCCCTGCTCCCTGTCTGCTACTCTCGCTTGACCGCCCGGTCGCCCGCCCGCACGCACATAAATCAGATGAGGTGTCTGAAACGCAGCCAGCATCGATCTGGCTCTGCGAGGAACGGGAGCGAGGGCCAGTCGTTTATTTCCCCATTACAACAGCGGAATGACCAGCGTTGACGTGAGGTCGAGCATTTACTTACAGGAAAGGGGCCACAGCTTCGGGTGTGGGGGTCAGTTCAGTACATCACGTAATCTCCTTTTACAGATGACAGCAAAAACGGGATTTGAGGACTTGACATGACAATTTGTTTGGACATCTGACACCCAACTATTAAAGATACGACACTATGAAAACATGACTATATTTCCCATAATCTTAAGCTTGATAAACACTGGCCCCACATGACATGTTATTCAACCTGCTAGATTATACAAGAGTCATATAAAAGCACAGAGGTCTTTACCAAATGAATTCAACAGCAGTTTGTAACATTCATAATATACTGTACATATTATACTTCTTTCATACTTTGTTTTCAATTCTCTGCTTAGTGAGTTGAATGTTGGTGGAAAGACCTTCGTTATCATGTGATGAGCCTGCCTTGCATTTAACTACACACACACACACACACACACACACACACACACACACACACACACACAGTATATATATATCTCTCTTATCTTGACAGATGGAGACGTGTTTGTGTTCCACCATCAGTAAGGCCTGGAGTTAAAAACACTGTTTGGTTCTGGCTGTGGCAGATTGTCAGAGGTGGTGATGATTAATCGGTCACTGAGTCAGCAGCACGGGGAAAGAGAGAGAAGCTTCCAGAAGTTTCTTTTCTTCAGCAGAACGCACAGAGCCTCCCTCCTGCACCTCTCAGACCTTCTGACGACACAAGAGTTACGGTGTGTGCCGACAGTGGCCTTGGAGTGCATCTAATCTCAACATTCTTTAAAACACACGCGCGCGCACACACACGCACACCCACACAATTACACAAATGCACACACACACACACGTTTCTCATTCCATACAAATGTGGAAAACTTTTCGTTTTTGAAAGCAACCTCCCAGTTAATCATGAGTCATGATGAGCTTCCCCAGATCCCACTTTGTTTTACAGAAAAACTCTCATGAAGGAGTACACAAACCCAGAGATGAGAAGTGCTTCTCACTCCGATGTCTTTGTCTAGTCGGAGAGGGGTAGTAAAGTAAAGTTCGGGCTGTGTGAGGTCACCCACCACCTGGCCCCAACACCAAGAGATTCACTCAACACACAGCTCCTTAACACTACACACTACAGCCATGGCTTTCCTGAAGCCACCATTTTTAGAACCCTTAGCACTGTTCCCCAAACACTCCGCTCTTCGTGGCTAGTGTCCTCTCATTCCCAGGAATAACTACTTGAATAACTGCTTTTGCCACCTATACGATTGATAGTGGCCATTAAAAAAAAAGGTGGGCAGGGAAACACCCTTTCCGTCCCCTCCCCTGACCCACCCTGCCCTCTCCTCCCCTTCCCGAACCCTCCCCCCACCCCTCCTCGTCCCCAGGGTCAGGCTGGCATTCCAGGAAATGGGGGGCATTTTCGGGGCCTGTTCTGACTGGAGCCTGGGGGCCAGGGGGGGGGCCCCTTTCTCTTGGAGCACAGCGCGCGAGAGGCCTCATTACCGACTGCAGCCTCTTAAAGGCCTTACGAGATGTAAACACGGCGGGGAGCCTCGAGATACGCGCCGTCCTCCCACGAGGAAGCCATTTTTATTTGGCCACCTTCAACAGAGAGCCATTCTTCTTCGCCTGCTCTAATGACTTATTGCACGTCTGCTGAATCATAACTGTGGTAAAATAGTTCTGTATGCATACATTTCGCTTCTTGGGGGAAATATGGAGTGTTATTTGTAAAGCTATGGGCAATCTACATTTAATGACAACATTATTTCACAGCGCTATTGTTATAAGAAAAATTGAGTGCAAGCAGACAGAGGCAGGTTTGAAAACTGAAAACATGGTGAAACATTTATTGGTTAACAATGGTGTTAGAACTACGAGCTCGGAGGCCAGCATATGAGCTCGGAGGCCAGCATAGCTCACCGCTTATGGCGGTGGCCAAATGAACCTCTAGAGCTGCGTCTTCCCTCTGCATTTAAAGTGTAGCCCACCCTCTTTGATTGTGTCAAGAGGAAAGGACTCATCATCAACTGATAAATTGTCGTCATGTGTCCCCATGTGGTTCTCATGATCGTCTAGTAACAATGGGTCATGTGAGCATTTGATTGACAAGGTCACAAGAGCAGTTTGGTCGACAAAGGGTTTGGCATGATCAAAGGCTAGGGTGATGATTAAAATGAATGTTAAAATGCATACACTCTGGAATTTCTCACTACACTATGATTTAACATCCTTTGACTTTCTCTAACCGCAGAACAGCACTTATGGGACATAACAGCATGTCGGGTCAAACACGAGACGCCACTTTTATCGGCTCCAACAGCTGCTCCGATCTGAAACAAGAGCTTGGATTAAGACCTCCCGTCGCCGATAACCCTGACAACTGTCACTATCATTCCCCCTGCCACACCGTGCCGGAGCAATGGCATCCACCACAGAGTACCGTGAAAACACACACACACACACACACCTCCCCCTGAAAAGATTGCAACAGCGGAGGGAAAAAGCTTATCAGGAATCAACTTCACCTTCACAAACACAGCGTTGGCTGCCATGCGATAAAGCTAGGCTGCATTTGCCTCTTGGTAACTCTGTTGGGCCGGAGTGAGAGAGGACGCAGTGAACGCTGGGCTAAAAGGAGCCGGAGCACTGGGAAACAGATAGCCCGTGGGCCCAGGCTCTCTGCGTTGCCTGGATAATGGGGGGAGTCCCGCGGGGACACAGCCCTGATACGCACCATTAGTCTTGCGGGTCGGCGACGTGAAAAGCTAATCTCTGACTGCCACAAAAGCACACTGCCTCCACTGAGCTCCACCTAGTCTGTAAACATTCTGGAAACCCTTCTGAAGGCTCGTATGTTGGGCTCTGTTCAAGCCAAAGGGAGAGAACAGAATGATATCAAATGATAGCAAATGTGGAATGAGAATCTAAATCCACGTGTGAGTCATATAATACTTCAAAAGAAAACATGTAAACATACTGTATATCACATTATTTTATGCCACTGCTTATGTGAATTCTCTATTGGGGGAAAAGCATTTTGGCTACTAACAGCAATTACTTCATAGTAAAAAAGGTCCTATCTGTTGACTGACTGGTAGACAGGCCTTTTCTTAGAGGCTTTATGAAGTACAGTCAACAAGGCCTGACTATGCGCATTAGCTCTTCTAAAATACAATAAAGGAACGTCAGTTACCAATAATGAGACACTAAACAAATGTATAAATAATAAAACAAGAGTTATTTTGTCTCACTACTTTTGGGGGGACAGACCTTCAGACAAGGTGCATTGTTAAAGGTGCTACACAAACATGCACAAAATAAAGTCATGCACAACTGAAGTCCCATTGAGCTAAAGACACATTCCACACAGTTCCTAATAAGTCTAAAGAACAGATACAGCAAAGGGCATTCACAGCTGCTTCTGCTGCCAGAACAAATTTGTATTACTATCAATCACGAATTTGAAAATAGAAAAAACACACCTGCAAATGCATAAACACACACACACACACACACACACACACACACACACACACACACACACACACACTGAATTTTGCCAATTGTGTCCAAGTGAGCCAAATCAATGTAACGCTACCCGTATGTTTTTGTTATGCTGAGGTGTACTTTTAGAAGCCCGCCTCAGACACACTGGGGGCTGATTGGCTGGGAATGAGATGTCCATGTGGCGTTTGATGTTTTGAGACTCTCGACCACACCGTGTGACCCCTCCTAAGAGCACCGAGTGGCGGCGTAACATTTCTCCAGGTGCCGAGAGTAAATCTCGCCGTCAAAAAGGAGGAGGCGTCCTCGGGAATACCTCTCTGGGCCGGCGTGGGCAACTCTGACCTCGCCGAGCTCTGGCACTCCGCCCTAGACGGCTCCATAAATCACTCACGCAGCCCTTAGCCTGAGCAGGACCTCCGCCCCTTAACCCTTCTCCACTTCAAAGGGGCCTCCACCCTCTCTGCAGCAAACACCGTGTGAAGGGCATGACAGCGTGACAAAGCGGAGAGCTCCGGTCCATCTCGCACCGCCACTCCACATTCTCCGGTCGAGGAGGCCTGTGTTTAACGTTTTCTCTCTCTCTCTTTCTTTCTCTCTCTCTCTCTCACTTTCTCTCTCTATCCATACCTTTTCTCATACTTTCGTATACTCTCTCTCTTTTCTGGTAAGTTTTTCCTCCTAACCTTTATTTCTCTCTCTCTCTCTCTCCCTCTCTCTCTTCTCTGCAAGTCTTTCTCTGAGCCACCAATTAGTTCCGCACTGGGCCCTTTCTTCAGGAGATCTCTGTGTCATGATGAAGAGGCCAGGCCAGGAGGGTGTCCATATCCCTTCCGTGACCAACATCCACAGAATTTATGGGGCTGACATCAAGGAGCCCCCCAACCCCCCCCCCCCCCCCTCCACCCCCCCCCCCCCCCCCTCCCCCCTCCCACCACCACCACCAGACCTGCTCCACCCACCCCTGGGGATGAGCAGTCATAAAAAAGTCTTGGGTCTCATGTGGAGCATTGCTAAACAAAGATGTGTGGAGACATCACCACCGCCTATCCATGATGGTGATGCTGTGCAAACACCATTAACACACACTAAATGTGTGAAAAGGGTATCACTTGAGGTCAGTCCTCCAGCCCGTGCTTACAGAACAGGACAGCAGAATCAGCAACACACAACGGGCCACTGAAGAATTCACCCAATGGAAAAGCTGGAGCACATGAATAACCTTCAGAATATTAAATAGCTGCAAACGACCTCCTCAACATTTGCACCTATTAAGTGAAATATTCTAAAAGCTATTTGTGTGCTCCGGATTTGTCAGCTCATTGTGCGCTGCCGATACACTCCATGTGTGTTATGTCCTTGTATAATGTTGCTTTGTTTCCATAGAACTGCTATATTCACAGATCCATGGTATTTCACAGCTTTTACAACTTGAACTGACAGCGGCAATGGATCAAAGAGCAGGCAGGTCTATTCGTTAATGGTATCCCACTAAACAACTGATGGCTACTGCTGCACTGCTTTGCATTAATCTTTCCATTTGCCATTCTAGACAAAGGAAAACACAGCCTGAAGCTCTGTCTGTGTGTGTGTGTGTGTGTGTGTGTGTGTGTGTGTGTGTGTGTGTGTGTGTGTGTGTGTGTGTGCGTGCGTGCTGTTACCAGGTGCTAGCTCATTTACCTGGGAAGCACCTGTCTAATCTGATGGCCTTCTCGAAGCTTTTGAAAAAGTCAATCTGATAACAGAGCCTCTCCTTCATGACACAAAGCAACAGCGGATGATACGTTATGTCTCTGTGATCGGCTTTCTCTGCCTGGACATACACAACTGGCTTGTGGCTCAGAACCATGGAGGCCCTCTGATCATTTCCCTAAAAGAAATCTCCAGCAAACCATCTCGTCATATGAGCTTAGCAGACAAAAAAGGTGTGACTCGTGTAACCCAGCCACAACATATCAACACTACAAATAAATGGGCAAAGTCTGCCACACATCCCCTCAAGGATGTCACAGACACCAGGGGCTATTCAAACAAATCAGTAAAAAAAGTCACATATTTAAACATGTCCACTATTCAGAAGGGACTGGTCAATACACAGCAGCTGGCTATCAGGCGAGTCTGTGTGGGAACAAAAACAAGTGCAGCGTTTGGAGCCGAGGGGAGCTCTTCCCCAGGACAGCGCACGCTGTGTGAGCTCGCTTCTTCCACACCATTTTTAGACACAACGGGAATGATAAATCACCCGCCCGCCCTCCACCCAGTACACTGTCCGAGCCATCCCTTCATTTCATCTCTCTTTCTCTCTCTCTCTTCCCTTCTCTCATATACACACAAATAATTCTCTCTCTCTTTCAGTGACACACACACATACACACACACACACACACACACACACACACACACAAACACACACACACACACAATACCACAAGAATCCCAGATAATACCTCCCGGATAATACCCTTGGTTTAATGAAATGCCAGCATCAGCTCCACCTGCTCCTTGTCCATCATGTCTCTCTTGTGAGCGAGAACAGAGGGACTGTGTGTGTGTGTGTGTGTGTGTGTGTGTGTGTGTGTGTGTGTAAAGCATACCCTGTTGTAGCTGGAGATGGTGATGTTGCTGTGTTTGGGGGCAGTCTTTGCAAGCGGGGACAGATTCTATCCATTAGTGTGTTCTGTGGCTGGCAGTGACCATTAGTGGGAGTGACAGACTAGCCTCAGGACCGTCTCTTAGAATGAAGTGTCTACGATGACAAGCAATAAGGAAACCCAAAACCTCTTTTCAAATCAATTCTAACTATGTCTAACATGTCATCCATCTCATTGCAAATGTCACACTTTCATAAATGTCAATGTTATCGTACCTATACTTTTAGAAGTAAAAATGTCACTCCTTAGCTGTGGAGGCCAGCTAACCCTAACCCACACACACACACACACACACACGCACACACACACACACACACAAACCTCAGCAGATGTCCCCAAGGGGCTGGCCAGAAGCTGGACACACCCCGAAGCACACCTGGAGGAAAATTATGTGGCATAAGAAAACTCTCAAGTGTCCCTAGTAAACTTAAGTAAACTGGACATATATGACAGCGCTATCTGCCCATGATCTCTGCTCTCTGCTATGTTTGGGCTATCCCAGAGAGGAACAGGCCTGTGGAAACGACTCAATCTGAGCTAGAGTGCCCTATGGGAGCTCTGCTTGCTCCAGGCGTCCAGCGAGCCCTCGGTCCACTGAGTCAGGCTGTGATGGCCGGGAGGTGAGTGGGGTGGGCTGGGATGTGGAGATGTATGGACTGTGCTAATCTGGAACTCTACTCAACTCTCCTCTCTCTCTCTCTCTCTCTCTTTATCTCTGTCTCTCCCTCTCTCTCTCTGTCTTTGTCTTTCTCTTTCTCTCTCTCTCTGTTTCTCTCTTTCCATCTCTCTTTCTCTCTGTCCTTTGGCTCTTATTTTTCCTACAGATCCACAGGTGCAGTCAACCCCCCCTCCCCCACCCCCCCTTCACACACACACACACACACACACACAGACACACACATACACACAGACACACACATACACACAGACACACGGGAACACACACACACACACACACACACACACACACACACACACACACACACACACACACCCAGGAGTGCGGGAGCAGGGTCTTGTCTGTGGATCGGGTTCTGTTTGGGGAACATGATCTGCATCCTGTCAGGAAGTGTCTGGGCCAGCCTGGGACGGGACAAGAGGGAGGGAGAGAAGGAGAGAAAGAGAGGGAGGGAGAGAGAGAGAGGGATAGAAAGAGGGAGAGGGAGAGAGGGAGAGAAGGAGAGAGAGAGAGGGAGGGAGAGAGAGAGAGGGATAGAAAGAGGGAGAGGGAGAGAAGGAGAGGGAGAGAGGGAGAGAAGGAGAGAGAGAGAGGGAGGGAGAGAGAGAGAGGGATAGAAAGAGGGAGAGGGAGAGAAAGAGAGGGAGAGAGGGAGAGAAGGAGAGAGAGGGAGAGGAGAGAGAAAGAGGGAGAAAGTGAGAAAGAGAGAGAGGGAGGGAGAGAAGAGAGAGAAAAAGAGAGGGAGGGAGAGAGGGAGAGAGAGAGAGAGTGAGAAAGGGAGAGAAGGAGGTTGACTGCTCTCACACACTGCTGCTTTTTCGCTTCTGTTCACAGAGCACAGCTCTGCTCCTCAACCCACCTGCCCCCACCGACAGTCCTCAAACTGCACTCCCACACACTACACACACACACACACACACACACACTACTCACACACACACTACTCACACACATACACACACACACTACTCACACACTCACTCACACACTCACTCACACACTCACTCACACACACACACACACACACACACACACACGCATGCAGACCCACACACGCAGACACACACACACACACACACACACACAGAGACAGACACACACTCACCACTGCAGATAGACAACGGCTTAACTTTATTTCACAATTTGCAATTGTGATGAGAAAAAAAATGGGCTAATGTCCTACAAATGAAAGTCCTCATTGCAACCCTTTTTATCTTCACTTCCCAGCAGAAGCCCAGCTGGTTTGGAATGTTTACTTTAAAGGACAGTGTGGACGGACAGGGAGTTGAGACCGTGTGAGATAAACATATCCCTGCACCTTAATCAGCACTGAAGGTCAACATGGGAGACACACAAGCAGGGCACAGTGACCTTGCTTTGCCTGCCGACGCAACTGAACGACAGAAGATGGCCCAGAACTTTTGAATGAACACAATGAGGAAAACAATGATGAGACTGCTTTGTAAAAAAAATTGTTACAACAACTTGCATTTCTATTGTGCTTTCTCAAAGCACACAGAGACATTGTCATGTACGATAACCTTTTTACATGATCTTAATGTACGCCATCTCATTTGTCTCCTTTTGTGACAGGTGTGCAAGCCATGAATCGATTGTTTCTGTATGATTATGCATTTTAGCCCATTCTGTGAAGGTGTGTTGAGGAGAACACAGTAGACTGGGAGCAAATGAGGTTCCATAGGGATGTAGGTAGAAACTATTCCTAGGCATAATTGTATCCAATTTGTTTTATTTATTTTTATTTTGACATTTATTTATTTTCTTTTTCACCGGATTGAGCTAAATCAAATACCATCAACATTGTTGTGTGTCATCAAAGTATCTATCTATCAGGCCTCCACTTTTCAGTAGATTTGACTGTGCATCTCTGATTGGCCTATGTGCTTCAGCTAAGATGTGACTGGTCAATGATCAGATGCAAAGGCTGTATTTGCAATGCAGGGTTTTGGTCAGGGACAGGATGCTGTGTTGAGAGAGTGCCTGTGCGCCCCTGGCCCAAGGGTCCCTGCCCCTTCAAAAAAAGCCCATTTGTTTTGGCAACCTTGGCAATACACCGCAAGCTCCAAACGAGGAACAGCTGCCCTGCTACAGTTGGGGGGGGGGGGGGGGGGTGCACAAGCGAACACTGCAGAGCTCTGAAACATGGAACTCTGCGCTCGGAACAACCCTCCGTCATTTCACTGGTCTCTGTTTCACAAGCCTCCGTCATTTCGCTGCACTCACAGAGCAATATGCTGACCTAGCATTTCACACATAATGTAGCATTCTCGTTATCACTTCTCTTTCTAAATATTATTAGCTACAGAATGCTAGAATCAGCTTTGCCGCTGTTTACATCATTGTGCTACACAACTTGACATGGCATGACATGACATTTCAAAATTCGCCCTGCGCCAAGCGTCACTGATAACTTTCCGTGGGACAGAACAGACGCGTGCGATCAAAAGAGTGTGGTGTACAAATGTAAACAGAAGTGGACAGAAAAACATTATATTATGGTTAACTTCATAAAAATACATTATAGTATAGTTAACTTTATAAAAAAAAACATTATATTATGGTTAACTTGGTGATGTAAGTTTTCAGCTAAGCCAATGAGAGGCAGTGAACAGCTAAGAAATGTCCACAAGGATGTGTGGACACAGGGCAGGGTTCGTCTGTCGGCAGCCAGTCTCTGGGCCTTGCATTACAGTATCTTCAGATGCTTTCCTTGAAACTGAAGTATATCTTCAGATGCTGACCTTGAAACCGAAGCAGCGCACTCTGTGGGCGGCTTGAGCTTCAACTTTATCAGTCTGCGATGACTTGAGCAAACCAAGACGGCCTTGTGAAGGCTGTTTGTGTGAGTCAAAGCACTTCTGGAAAATTCCATGATTGTAAATTTTGCTTTAATGAAACGGCGGGCATGAACTCAGGAATGTACACAGCAGCCACTGATGTACCATAACGGACAGAGGAGTCTTCTATGGCCTCTACATTAATATTAACAGTAAAGACTGTGTATACCGGTATATGTAATATATCTAAAACAAAATTAGATAAAGTATGACTGAAAACAACACAAGGGTTCTGTAGGTACTAAGCAGCGCAAAAAACAGCTCTAAACAAATAACCTTCCATTAAAAAAAACTTCAAAGTATACTTATAATACTTCTCTTGATATATGCTTTAGTTTCTCCATATTCACTTCCAAGGAGCAACTTACTGAATATAAATGGTTCATGCAGGTGGTAAACACATTACAAATCAAGTTGAAGTATAGATTAGGGGACGACAGTGGTTCTGGAAGGGACTGAGTTACTATGCTGGGATTGGATTATGTGTCCACTGTTCAATAAGCAATTACTATTCGATACCAACTGTGGTTAGAACTACATCATTGATTTTCAAAAATTGTCCTGTAGAAATGAACGTCCCACAGGTACTTGTTGCGTTTTATGATTTTATCACTGCGGGTGAACAAACCACCGTGTGCCAAACGTATCACATAACACATCTTTCAATATGAAAATGCATGAAGTGCATGATGAGTCCTCTTATGTGTCTAACCACTGATATGTTCCTACACGTGATATGTTCCTTTTTAAAAGCACTGCTAGAGTGTCTAGTGACATTTTATATGAAGACAGAAGATTCACAACAACATTGTGTGCATGAACAACCAATGCCGCGGCGTAATAGACATAGACCCTTTCAACAATAAAAACAAAAACAATGCTTGAACGTTCTATTTGGTTCCCAAATCTACTTCCTCTGCATTAAGATAACATATGGAATGTTAAAACGGAAGCCTTGTGGGGCCAACTATGATGCTGATAATGGAACTCTCTTGAAAGGTTCTATACTGTACAACAGATGGCCATCAGAGATGAAGCCAGGTGGACAGTCATATGTGTCCACCTCCCACATGGGACAGAGACGCGGGGGCTTCCAAGGCTTCTGAACCAGTGCATGTGGCAGTGTTAGTGTTTCACTACTTGCATGTGTGTGTGAAAGGGTTTCTAGTTTGTGTGTGTGTGTGTGTGTGTGTTTGTGTGTGTGTGTGTGTGTGTGTGTGTGGTGTGTGTGTGTGTGTGTGTGTGTGTGTGTGCATGTGTGTATTGTGCAAAAACTGCATATTTGTAAGTGTGTGTGTGTGTGTATTAGTGTGTGTGTGCTTCAGCATGGGAGCTGGATTGCTTTTACAGCTTGACGCCCAACTGTGTGTTTAACAAGTGCCTGACAACTCAGTGTACTTCTCCCCCATCTAGACAAACCCTGAAGGCTGCTCAGACTAGCAGGCAAACCCCACACCAACACACACGCAACCATCTAGACAAACCCTGAAGGCTGCTCAGACTAGCAGGCAAACCCCACACCAACACACACGCAACCATCTAGACAAACCCTGAAGGCTGCTCAGACTAGCAGGCAAACCCCACACCAACACACGCGCAACCATCCGAGTCAATTCTCTACCACACCGAGGAGCAAAATAAAATCAATATTTCAATGCTTCCCACCTGTTGCAGCAACCACAATACCAACACCAGTTCAGATTCCCCAACCTCGCCTGGAGGTATTCCGTCCAAGAATCTGCAGAATATGACTAATTGGCGTCTGACTTTAGAAATATTCCAAACACGTAGCGAGGGAAGGGTGGTATTGGGCATGCGAACGCTCACAGACTGACATGTGGATCATAACACACACACACACACACACACACAGACAGACAGCCACACACACACACACACACACACAGACAGACAGACAGACAGACACAAACACACACAGACATAAACTCCACAGTAGGGAGATGCAGTCTGTCTCCCACAGCACTGTCTCCGCTGCATGTCTCCCTGAGCAGCAGCCAAGCACAGGAGACCTCCATCCACAGAGCACTGGGACTAGAGGAGCAACCTGTCAGCCCAACTACCTCCTGAGCCAAACTAGCCCTGAACTAGGACACAGACATACAACCCAAACACACAAACAAACACACAAACAAACACACAAACAAACATTTTCACGTCATTAGTGCGTCAGACCTGCAGCACCAACACAGACGTGAAATACACTGAGTTTGTCCTGTGAGTTGTCCGTCAGCTCATCTGTCCACAACCCACGAGCGGAGCAGCCCGCGGCACAAAGGGGCCCTGGTCAGGTGGAGAGGTAGAGGTTGTGGAGGTGGCACAGGTGAGCGAGGCAGTGTGCGAGAGAGACGCAAGCGCATCGTGATGGTACTCACCCTCCGAGGTGCCCAGCAGATAGGCCAGCGGAAGCGCCAGCAGCAGCAGCAGACGGCACAGCGGCGGCAAGAGGACACGGCAATCAGTGGACGGGCTCGGACACAGCATCCCACCGCGCCTGCCAAAACAGCCCGAGGGGGGGCGGCAGGGGGAGGGGGTCCCTGAGGTTTCAGACGCGACGGAAGAGGTAGATGGCCACTCCAGGCGCGCATGCACACACACACACACACACACACTCACACACACGCTGACACACTTGATCCTGTCACCGGGTGGAGAGAGGATGGAGACGGACAGAAGAGAGCACACTGTTCCGCTCGGTGGAAACTCCGACACTGACGGCCTCCGAGGCTGGGAGGGGAGGAGAGAGAGAGAGAGAGAGAGAGAGAGAGAGAGAGAGAGAGAGAAAGGGGTGGGAAAGAGGGTGTTGCTTAGTTAGTCTCTCTCTCTCTCTCTCTCTCTCTCTCTCTCTGTCTCCCTCCCTCCAACTCTTTTATGGAAACACCTCCACCCCCCGACTGGTCACCAAACAGAAAATAAAGAAGCAGTTGATAACTGCGTCTGTGAGATTAACGCTGATCACATTAACGCTCATGTCACATTCATCATGTCAACACACCCTCAACCTCTTACAACACTACGAAAGCCACCTTACATTTTTGAAATATGTGCCACTTCACTCTTAAGTAGCCGGCCGCGTCATCTTGATCAATCATTGACAGAGCGATTCCAATGCACAATGGTGAGAGTGAAAGCCTAGAATGTTAAAACCACCAAACCGCCGTTCACACATCCAACGATTAGCACCCACACCTTCGTCCTCTGGCATGCCCTCTTCACACTAATCGCACACCAAAAAAAAAAGAAGAAAAAAAAATGCCTGGACAAATTCCTTTAGCAAAAAAGACCCTTTTTTTGTGGGTGACGACTTAAGCCGATTAACTGAGCTATTACAAAGATTACATCAACTTGGCTGGGGGAGTATTTCGCAGGAAAAATAATTAGGGGCGGGGGTGGGGGGGGGGTGGGTCCTACTCCCTATATGTCCACCCCAACCGGCCAATGGGATGGATGCATTTGGGCCCATAGCGTGCCAGTCTTGGGCTTCAACGGGCTGGCCACACATGAGTAGCTCTTTTACAACAAAGCAGAATGCCAGTGTTTGTCTGTGTATATTCTTTGCAAGTTCACACATGCACGTATATGTAGTATTTTTTATAGTATTAGGTGGAACCCATCATTCGGTGTGACGTGAGAAGCAACGACAGATTCCCTCTGAATCAAAACATGTGACCATCTACACACATCAATTGTTTTTTTTAATCCCGTTTTTTCCTTTGAGGAGTGGTCACCACCCATCTCAATTTTATTATCCCGCCCGCTCAAAACCATCACCCGGTCGAGCTCAGTGCACCAAAATGATTTCCATATCCACCGACTGTAGGATGATAAATCACCCCTTTGAGAAACGTAAAAAAAGGCCCTGTGGCTTCTTCAGAGGACAACCCTCCAGCTCTCCGAAGCCCACTTCCTCCCCTTCCCCACCCACACCAAGTCAGTGTCCCAGGGCATGCCCCCACTCCCTGCACCCCTCTCCACAAGGGACCCCTGGGGCCTATTGTGTTAGATCTCTGCTGGTTCTAACTCGGGGCTAAACACCACACTGGGACGATGGCATATGAAACAGATTTGAATGACATTAGCTCCCCTCACACAAAACTCACATCTGTGTGTGGCACACAATTGATCAATAGTGCTTTTGGAACCAAGACCATTATATTAAACAATGAGGTTAAATCGTACTTCTTTGAATGTACTGTGCTGTGGCCAACACAGTACTCGATCAGAATCTATCAAACTACGGCAACCAGAATTTCTAGAAAACAAATGTATGTGTTTATCAAACAGAGGAACTGAAAAACACAGAGTGCTCTAGAACTAAAAGATTCTAGAACATTCACAAGCTTAGAGAAGCGCACTTTGACATACTGGCATCCAAAGCCATATAGATAGATCTATAAGGCTCTGCTGGCATCTAACAATATGCAGTGCTCTAGAACCAGAACATTCTAGAACATTCACAAGTTTATGAAGAGCACTTTGACATACAGGCATCTAGCAATATGCAGTGCTCTAGAACCAGAACATTCTAGAACATTCACAAGTTTATGAAGAGCACTTTGACAAACAGGCATGTAGCCTCTTCACAGCAGTTTTACGAGTGGACCGGGACCCAGAGCTCTCTCAGGGCCCTGCTACTTCACTTAGAGAGACGGCAGCCGGGCAGTGATGGGGGGGGGGGGGGGGGGGGGGGGGGGCGGCTGGTTTTCACCCCTCTTAATCTGGACCTGTCAGCGCTCATTTGCTCTGCAAACTGGATTACACGTGATAAGGCTGACCCCTCTGGATAGTGGCCCAGGTCGGGGTGCAATGAGTGGGGTCAGAGGCTCCCCCTGAGTGCTACCAAACACACAGCGGGGGGTGGTTAGGTCGGCCCTACACCCGTGGAGGAAAAGAGGGTGGGCGTTGGGAGGAGAAGTGTTAAGGCCTCCAGATAACAATCTCCTACTCATCACACAAAAACAACTCTCTTAAAAATCTTTCCCCATTTCCTCTCCTGCTTGCATGTGAAGACTGTACAACTTTAACACTGCTAATTGGCCGAATTCGAGTTTCCACATAGCAGTAGACATTTTCCAGGTAGAGCTTTTCATATTTTTATGTACTTACATGGGCTTGGTTCTCTTCAATAAACTAGTAAGATGTGCCCACTCCATGATTGGTGGGAGGAACTCTTTAAGGAGCCAGTGAGCTAACTGAAAGATGCTTCGGTTGTTTGCTGATTTGGGTAGCATGTGGCTATTTGTCTCTCACAGTTGAGGACAAGCAGTCCATCTGGTCGCTTTTTGTAAATGTACAAGCTGACAGGAGAATTTTAATGTGGCCAAATATTTTACTGGGCATGGAAGGGGATCGTGAACTCGGAGTGCTCGCACAAACAGAGCACTGTTGGTGTAGAAACCCGAGGCAGGATGAGAGCGAGGTCACAGATGGACCCTGTCTCCCCTCTCTCTCTCTATCCCCTGCACTCTTCACGCTGCGAGAAAATCAGAGGGACAACCGCAAAATTCACAGCTCCGCCGAGGAACAAAGGGAGCAGGAGGGAGAGAGAGCAGAGAGAGGGCCGTGGCGGGACCCGGATGGCTTGGGTTACGCTGGCCGCCGCTGGAATGCGTGCCATGGGAGACGGACGTCCCGCTTCCCAAGCCCCCGACCCTAAAGCCCCCTCTCTGGTCCAGCGCGGGCAGACGCGGAGAGAGATGGCCCCCGCGGATCAATTCCATTTTCACAGGAATCTGGGAAAGAGCCATGCCCTTCCTTGGATGGCTGGGACAGCTGCATGCAGACGTGGAAAGAACACTCCCCCTCATACACACATACTACACACACACACACACACACACTCCCCCTCATACACACATACTACACACACACACACACACACACACACACACACACACACACACACACACATACTACACGCACACACACACACACACATTCTCTCTCTTAAACCCACAAACACCAGGATCCCTATCCATCCTTACATCGCCCTTCTCTCAACAGAAGAAAAAAAAAGAAAGAGCGGGAAAAAGAGAGAGAGAGAGAGTGAGAGAAGAGAGAGAGAGTGAGAGAAAAAAAGTGCCTGACATCACTTCTATATCTCCCGCCAGCTGGTGACTCCGGCATCCTGTCTCCCCTGAGCGGTCATCACACCCCCTTCATCCTTTCCGCTGGAGCGGACGTCTTCCTAGCCCTAGCCATGGAAGCCGGAGGGCCGTGCTTGTTATGGGGATTCCAGGCTTGCGACCCGGGTGATGGATGAGTCAGTCTGGCATGGGAAGGAATCCTGCTCCCAACACACAGGGGGGATCAAGGGCCTGCTACTCTCGGCAGTGTGGTGAGGTGGTGGGGGGGGGGGGGGGGGGGGGGACTCCCTATAAGTGTCCTAACAGACATGGGAGCACTTTTCCCAGTGCTCTTAAGCCTTGCCTGCTTGGGTGTAGATTTGACGATTGGGTGTAGGTTTTTTTTTTTTTTTTTTTCCTGGCTAGACATTTTATCGGGAGATATCTGACCCTTTCACTATCAGGCCATTAAGGGTGGCTTAAAACAACACCCCCCAACCCCCCACCCTTACCACCAGCAGTGAGTGGACTTAGTGGAGTGGACTCTGCTTTTTGGACAGCCTCCGAGCAAAGAGTGAGAGACAGTGGGAGAGAGAGAGAGAGAGAGAGAGAGAGAGAGAGAGAGAGAGAGAGAGAGAGGAGAGAGAGAGAGAGAGAGAGAGGAGAGAGAGTGAGAGAGATAAAGAGAGAGAGAGAGGGGAGAGAAAGAGAGAGAGAGAAAGAGAAGAAAGAGAGAGAGAGAGAGGAGAGAGAGAGGAGAGAGAGAGAGAGAGAGCGAGAAAGAAAGAAAGAGAGAGAGAGAGAGAAGGAGAGAGAGAGAGAGATAAAGAGAGAGAGAGAGAGAGAGCGAGAAAGAAAGACAGAGGGAGAGTCTTCATGAAGAGAGAGAGAGTCTTCATAGATATGCAAGGCCAGCACAATGGCTAGGGCACATCGCTCCACTACTGGGGCTTTGTCCAGCGAGAATGCAAAAAGAAAAGAAAACACTGAGGTGGAGAAGACCGTCACAGCGAGAGCTCCTCCGGAGGAGAGAGACCACGCGGCTCGTCGTGAAAGCAAGCGTCCGAGGGACTCCACCTCCCCGCGGAGGGGTCTGAATGGAGACGACTCAACGCTGATTGATTAGAAAACAATGCGAGTTAGTTTCACTGGCCCCACAATACAGACACATCAGTGGCTTGAATGAGGCAGAGCAGAATAGAAACCCCTCCCACAGTGGTCAATGATAAACACATAATGACCCATAGCCCACACTGTATTCACAAAGCAATTTCACTGACCACACCAAAGGCAATGGCAGCAATATCACAGAATGTTTAATCCATTACTTGAAATATGGCATTCGGAGCATAAATCAGGCAGCAATAAAGGGATACAGCTTGTGTGGCTGGATTTGTTAAATGTTATGACAAAGTGCTGGGAAAGCTCACAGTTTTTAAGAAGCTGAGCACATTTTAATAAGAATTTTGAAATAAATGAATCATTGAATTGAAATCATTCCAGAAAATGATTTCCAGAAAGTCTTTTCTGAAAATATCAAACCTGTCTGAAATACTGAAATATTGTATGCACTGTATGAAAATGATTCATACTGAAATCCTGATTGCTGATATGCACATCCAAACACACACAGACACACACAGACACACACACACACACACACACACACACACACACACACACACAGAGAGAGAGAGCACATGCTGTGCTGCATCCTCATATTTGCCTTTACTGCCGTTGCCTGCTTCATAAAAATTCACAGCCTGCAATTAGAAGTGTGGGGCTCTGTCTCAGGCCCACACAGTTCCTCTGTGGCAGAGAGCCAACGCGAGGAGAGGCCCTGTAAATGCCATGACGTGAGTGACACGCTCGTAAACGTCTCACCTGTGCCCGTCTCTTGCACACACTGGCGGGCCGAGGCCCACGCCTCTTCCCACCACGAACGAACACCCTCGCTTTTGCATAAACATGCCATCCGTGCCAAAGCAAACATCGGCGTCAGTGCACTCATGACAAACGTGCTCTTGCCACACAAACGCCCACTCTGTGGGTCTATATGTTTTCCCCTGGATGTCACTCAACACGCTGAGTGACACACTTGTGAGATTTTGAAGTTGTGCGTTACAGAGTCCGAATGGCATGTATCCATATCCGAGAGACACAGGGGGGGGGGCAGTGTTTGACCTATCAGAAGGTGTGTCAGGGAGAGAGGGGTGGCCAAACAGAAACACCTGGAAGAACCAGCCCAGTGAGGTTGAGCCACAGGTATCATCACGCAACAGGGAAACAGTGGGCAAGTCCTGCCCGCTGTGAAAAAAAAAGAAAAGGTGTGTACCACCCCCAGACCGTGAGTCATCGGCCAGATCCTACAAGCGCAACTGCGGTGAACGTGCATGTCTGCATCTGTGGCCACTTTTGTTTTTAACAAGCCAGACCTCGTTTCGTTTTTTATTTGACTGAGCATCACTCAGTAGCATTTATTTCTTGTTTTCTTTTTTCATTTCCGCTGCGAGAGATTGACTCGATGTGAAGTCAGTTACTACATGTCAGCGACCGCTACATGAGCTAAGTAGGACACACAGCAACTTCCCGCCCAAAAAGGACACACAGCTTCAAGTCTTACACTATCACAGAGAAGGGAAGAAAAGCTCTAGGCCAGTATCATTATTGCTAAATGTATGTGTGACAGTGAAATATATACTATGGACGGGAACAATGTTGAGCTCCTTGATTATGAGTTCATTATGAGTAATGAGTTCATTGCTTCATCATTTGTAGAAACAAATCCACAGCCTCCCAGTAGATTACACAGTGTAACATATGAGATTAAGAAAATGTTTTACATTTAGTGCAGAGTGCAAATGAAGAATCTGAATAATTCACAGCTATCAGAAATACTACTGATGGAGGAAATTCCACTGCCTTGCTAGAATGTTCTTTTCATTTCTCATGCACTGCATTTCACCCATGAACTATATCCCTCAGGAACACTCCCTCCACTTCCTAGACCATCTGCAAAATCTCCAAGTAATTCACATGTCTTGTAATGTAAAGTCTGGAACGGCACATTATGGACACAAACTGCTCATTGTGCAGAAGGAACACCAACACACTACGCATGCGATGGTCAGAAAAAGGTACTGAAAGGTACTACACTCTTGATCGGGTGTGTTTCTGGGATAGAAGACAGGGCTTACCATATTATGCACCTGTTTCTCTAGTTCCAGCTGTGTGTGTGTATGTGTGTGTGTGTGTGTGTGTGTGTGTGTGTGTGTGTGTTTGGTTAAGTGTGTATGTGTGTGTTTGGTTAAGTTAGCCTTAGTTACAAAACAGCAACATCTTAATGAGCTAATATATCCAGAAGGTGGCCCAATATTAGCTGTGATTTTCCATTGCCAAGGCAACTACAGTCAATGGCCAAGAACAGCACAAAAGTTATCCATCCTCTTCCCAACCTCTTTCTATCCCCTTCTCTCTCTCTCTCTCTCTCTCTCTCTCTCTCTCTCCCTAATTATCTCTCTCTCTTTCCCTCTCTCTCTCTCTCAGCATATTTCACAGAGTCCTGCTCTTGGCCTGAGTGTCTCTAATGAGAGGGCGGCCTTGTTTGTGTCACCCAGCGCTTGCCAGATTGTCATACCTCTTTCTTCAGCACCGCGGCCTGGCTTCTACTAACTCAATGGGGGGAGAGAGAGACAGACCCTCGGAGAAAATTGGCAATAATCTATAATCCATTGACAGCCTCACACTGTGGGTGCATGT
>NC_055979.1:21048536-21056036 GCF_018492685.1 Alosa sapidissima | reverse complement strand
TACTGAAATGCAGACATGGCTATAGCACAGCTTCACATATCACGATGCAAATGCATAAGTGGTGGCCACACAAATATCCACAGTCAGAGCAACACAAATATGCACAGGGCTGCAAATCCACAAAGATCAATTGTGTCAATAATAGCTAATGGCAGGACTTTCTCTGTCTCTCTCTCTCTCTCTCTCTACACACACACACACACATGCACACACACAACTCAGCCTCTTGAAACTCCTGCCACCTGCACAATCCTTCAGACATTTAATGGTGTGTTTTCGCACCCCCCCTTCCAACAATAATGAAAACATTTCCATATGACTTCAAGACAACACAATTACAAAGGAAACCTCAAATGAATTTTTGTGCTTGTCTTTCCTTGTCCACAGGCCCCCTTACATGTGCGATTGTAATCACCGCACCTCACTCTATCATGTTAGCCAGTCAGTGGTCGGTCCACCAATTTCTCTTAAAACGCTAGCAGGGTTGTTTTGATTGTAAAACCATCTGCAGCTGGTGTCTGTGACCAAGGAGAGCGAGAGATTGCCTTGGGCTCCACAAGCGTCGGGGTTGGGGTCTGGCATCGTGTGAGCGGGACAATCCGTGGGGATCATTTCCACAATTGCACAGAGGATTCTTTAATTAGGAGGCACACGTTTATGGTCTGCTGATGGGCCCCCGCATCACAGTGATGGCGGTCGACATGGTAAACAGACGTACATACAGACGTACAGACGTAAACGAAGTACATTTACTTGAGTACATTTACTTGAGTACAATTTTGAGGGATCTGTACTTTACTCGAGTATCATTTTTTGGGAGTACTCATGACTTTACTCAAGTACATTCGAGAGGCAAATATTGTACTCTTTACTCCACTACATTTCTATCCATAACCGTGAGTACCCGTTACTACTTCTAAAAAAAAGGAAAAAAGAAAAATCTCGGAAACCCTCAATTTGTTGTTTCCCTCTCAAACGTGATTGGATTGTGCAGGCGACACTGATTGGGACAGCCTATCAGCAATCACCTTCAGCTTTCCGCCAAAGTCAACTCCATTGTCAGATTTAGATAAGAGACGAAACCATGGACGAAACAATGGATGAAGACGCAGCAGGTCCATCCCGGGAATGTGCCAACCTGTGGCCCACCTCGCCAGACTATTTCAATTTTCTGAACAAGTTAATGATAGTTTTCGCTTCAAGTGGTTCAATTACAAAATAGTATTTTGTATTTGAAATACGTATTTTAAATACATGTATTAGAAATACTGCCCATCCCTGGCAACATGGTAAATAGATGAAAATTACTTGATTTTACTTCCAATTCATTTTACATTCTCCAAGGTATAACATTTTTCATAACTCCATGTAGGACGTATCTGTACATAAATGTAAGCACTGTGGCAGTAGTAATGCAATATTTAGAAAATGTAGGCTACTCTTGTACTCTTGATACTCAAGTTCTTTTAAAAACAAGTACTTCAGTACTTTTACTTAAGTAGACATCTGACTGTTGTACTTTTACTTGTACTTGAGAAAAATTTAGCAAAGGGTATCTGTACTTTTACTCAAGTAATGAAGCTGTGTACTCTGTCCGTCTCTGGTGAGTGGACATCTGAAGTCACGTTGACGTTTGAACACAGTGGAGGGTCTCTTCACCGAGACACCAGCTGCACTTCAGAACTCCAGAGTTCCTGATTACATCAGCGTTCACATGTAGAATTACCCTTTACATATACAAATATATTCACCACGTAAAGATGAAGCTGATTCAAAAACCATAAAAACACACACACACACATAAACTAGCCGGAGGAAAACCCTTTCCACACTCAGACTTCCAACAAAAAAAAAGGCCCAGATTTCACACCTTCAGCTACACATAGCCTACTCACATGCCTAAATAAAATAACACACACACTGGATTCCAGGAAAACACACACAAATGTTGTGTTTGATGTATTGCTAGTGACAAGGGATTAATTTACATGTCATAACTAACCTGTTATTCTTGGGGCTGCAGGGCTCAATTTTGTTTCTATGAAATAACTGTGTTTTTTGACATGAGGTATGTGGACCACACAACCCAAGGCAGCAGTGGTTGCTCTCTCTCGCAGCGGATCAAACATGCTCCTTTTAACTCACACCCCAAGAAAACAGAGCTCATTCAGTAAGCTCTGGGAGTAGACGATAGCACACGCTTCAGTGACGAGACCACACAAATGGTTTTAATTAATTCAGTCACACATGGAATTGTGCCTCTTTTTGACACAGGAAAGAAGCAAACCAAACGTCTAAACCATGACAATTTAGAGAGACAAAGATGTATTGTAAGACAAAGCCTTTAAACTGTTTAAACATTCGACACTCACAAAGTTTATCATACTGACAGATGTATATTACCACCAAGATAACACTATTAGCATCTGTACCAACAACAAATTCTATAACAAAATAAAGAATTAACTTGTCATGTATCCTACATTAGCGATGACAAAAACTATTTCAAAGATTACACTTGCTGTTCTAATCCCATTCTAATGAGACTTTTAATATGCTACATATGAATTTGATCATGTGATTATGTGATCTGCTTAGCAACAGTGAAAGTGAAACGGATGGACGGCATGATGGTAATAAGAGGAATATGCTCTCATATTCCCTATATGGATTTCCCTATAGGCACTGGAGAGAAGCATTAAATTGAATTCTGTAAGCTTCTCTTGCACTTCTATCTCTGTGCTGGTGTGTGGCAATCTTTCAGTACAGTTTGTGATTTTGTGTTTTTGCAAACCTGCCAGCGCTCCATTAAATACTACATGTTCAAAAACACATTTGAGTATTTTTTGAAGACAATCAGAGCTTAACGAGGACCTCTCTTGACTACATCCAATTGAACTCTGAAGTAATGCTTAACCTCATGCACCCAGCAAGATGACGTCTAGACTGTTCTCATTATCATTCTAAGTCTAGACTAAACAAGCTGTGAAATTCAACATAAATGATAAACCATTAATCACAAGGAGGGAGAGAGCATACTAGACAGAAAAGGCAAAAATATCTTTGTTTATGGTCAGACATAAAGTTCAGCTGTCTTCAACAGCCTAAGGAAGCCAATACACTGAATTATTTTTTGGTTCAGTGGGACACTTAATGATAAACTAATGGTTAGGTATAAGTGGTTAAAATATGTTTTGCCATCATTTTGTCTTTTTACCTACAGTATAGGCCTACTTTACAACAAAGATTGTCAATTTACAAAGATATTATCAAAACATTTATTCAGGGAACAAAAAACACCTTTGGCCAACCCTCCAAGGTCTTATTAGTGAATATGCATAGTTCATCTTTAAATTTGCTAACTTTGCAACTTAATATTAGTCTGTTTTAAAGTTAAAGTTGACTGGTATTTTGCAGATGCTTTGATCCAAAGCTACACAGACTCGCAACGGCAGATTCAAAAATGGAACCCAGGTCAACATGCCGTTTATATGTCTGTGTCTATTTTGCTTGTCTGGTGGAGCATAGCATCAAAACCGTCAATCCCAAACCTTTAGCACTTAAGCCAACTATAGATTTGGTGATGCCAATCGATGTTCGACAAAAGCATCAGCTTCAATGTCCCTCACTGGGCGTATTTTCCACTGTAGACGAAATGTGCTGCATATCATAATGTATTTTCACTGGCTCCTATTGTCTTGGTCAGCAGGTACTTCAGCAGCAACGCTGCAATGATTCACCCCCATGTCTAAGCAGAGAAAAAAACGAGGTCATCAGCATATATTTCCACCCCTGTGTCGCTTGCCATCCCTGTGTTTTGCTCTCCACAGTAATGGCTCGACGAAAACAAAAGGAAGTGGTTGGGGAGAGGAGAGGGCTGATCGATTGGGGGTTGCTGTCTGCCCTGGGATGATGATGGCTCCCCACAGGGGCCGGCGTCCATCGCGGAGGGATTTTCGGAGGGGCTAATGTGTCTGTGGGCCGTCGCAGCGAGCAGTCGATAAGTCCTGGAAACGCTATCCATCTCTGAAACATCACTCCTTCACTTACTGTAAGCGCGCGTATTTGTGGACGGGACGGGAGGTGCTGCACTGCTGACATGAGAAGGGGAGCGGAATACGCTGGCCATGGCACAGCACAGATGCTGGCTATACACATTGCACAGATGCTTGCACACACACACACACATACACATACAGTACACATACACAAACACACACACACACACACACACACACACACACATATACACCTTCTCTTTCTCTGTTTCACTCTCTCTTTCTCTCTCACACACATAAATACATAGTGTGTATTCTGAAAGGCGCTATATATATATATATATATATATATATATATATATACTGCTTGGTTGAATTTCCCATTGTCCTACGTAATTTAGAACGACCATTAACCGTATGTTATTTGCACACCTATGAAGTAGATCCATTATTTTGGCCGTATCACACTTGTATATTAATTCGCCGAACTCGTTGTGAAGTTTAAATGAACCGTCACGTTGCATGTAAAATGACGAGCTGTAAAATGCAGACGTTCAGAACATAGTAACATTGTAGCATATGACGGAGGTGGCTTTTAGCTAGATGGATGACAGCAGGCTAAGTAAAATAGCAATGTTTCAAAGCCAAAGTTCATCAGAATCTTGGGATATGCCTGATTGACAACGGGAGAGATAGAACTAAAGACTGGCCTTTGGCCGTAGCAACCATCCATTTAGAACTAGTAACGGCAGTTTATCCTGCAAGTTGAGAAATTAGTTGATATGTGTCGGAAGAAAGTAGTTCTACAAACAAGACATTTTTGGCGACTAAAAACGTTTAAATTGTAACAGGAAATGAACACAACGCAAGTGGCAACAGTGGAATAAGCGGGATAATGGACTCCACGGTGGTCCGTCTCCGCTTCGTGTCGGGGCCGTTTTACAACCTTGACCGTGCATTAACTTCTGTGAACAGACCACCGTGTCGTCCATTATCCCTTACGTGTGTGTGTGTGTGTGTGTGTGTGTGTGTGTGAGAGAGTGTGTGTGTGTGTGTGTGTGTGTGTGTGTGTGTGTGTGTGTGTGTGTGTGTGTGTGTGCAATCATGTATGTATTTGTGTGTGTAGCGATTTTTGCATTGTTAGTTTGCTGATTTTGGATAAATGTAAAGTTTTGAATTATATTAGAACACTGTACTGTAAGACACTGAATAAGTATCTAAAATAGTTGGCAGACAAGAGAGGCGATCCTGTTTTGCTTAACTCTACTCCTACTCCTATTCTCTGTGACATTTTCTTAACTGATGAAGCTGTTGTTCAGTTGGGGATCAGTATTCATGCCATCCCCCTTTCACTTTTAAAGCCTTCTGTTCAAAATAAATATGTCTCAGGCCCTCAGGCATGAAGGAAGAGAAGGCCCCCATATCTATTAACCCCGCCAAAGGCTAACACACGCGTCAATCACAGATGCAAAGGACCGAAGGAGCGGAGAGAATGGTGGTCGTCACGCAAATTATTTCTCCCCTCTGCCTCCCGCCCCCGCTCTTTGACCTCTGACCCCTTGCCGTGACCCCAGGCGGCCTGAATTAGCAGCACCTGAGGCGTGACACTGTCGAGCACAGTAGGGGGGCTCTTTTCTTCACAGGTGTAGAGGTCACTCACATGCCCCTCAACTGAGATCAATGAACTTGTTAAACTTGCTGTTCAACTAGACATGTTGTTCAACACAAAACACCCTCAAAGACCCTCCTAAACAAAAGCATCCTCTTTTTTTAAATTATTTAAATAAATTGGGTTAAACTCAGCTGAAATATATGTGTGAATAGAAGCTTTGGGATTGACATTGAATGAGATCATAAGGATTTGTATCACACTCACTCACTCACAAAGCACACTGGTAACAAAAAAGAAAAGTCCCAAGAGATGGCACACCTAGAATCTAGAACATTCTGTTGCTGTGGCCTTTCTGTGACTGTGCAGTCAAGTCTTTAGGAACACAGCGGGTCCTGTCCATGTGATGTGATTAACTGAAGACCATCTATCAGATTAAGTGATTTGGGAAGAGCTGGATAAGAGATTTGATTTCCGTTGTTGGGCGCAATACTCCACCTACCCAGGACAAGAAAAGAAAAAACATTGAAGGCTGCTTACTGAGTGAGCTAAGAGGCATGTTAACACAAAGCCTTGAGAAAATATTTATTCTGTGCCCTCACTATATAATACATGTAATATATTGTTAACATCCAAAGTCACTGACACTAAAAAGAGCAAAAAGCATGTCATAAGCACATACAGCACTATGAAATGGTTTCAGTGACTCTGGTTCAGTCAGGCCGATTCCCTCCTGTTCAACTGCTTTATTAACATGTGAGTCTAAATTTAAAAAATGTGAATTTTTTGAGAAACATAAATCTCCCCTCCCAGTGTAGGAACAGACAGCCTTAAGTGGGCCTAAAGCAGATAAAAAACACAAATCACAGGGCTTAAGAATCTAACTGAAAGCTCACACCCGTGTAATTATCACTCAAAAGGATACAGAACCAGTATAATGTGTTGGCTATGTCTGGTGTCTGGGACTTTATATGTGACAACACTAACCAGACTGTCCTGCTTGTAAAACAGCATTCTCGGGAACAATAGAGTTATAAATTTCTTGTGTTTCCAAATGTCACCCAATAAAGAGGAGTCTTTATGACTGGTTAGATTTGAAAGACACCTCGTAACACTAATTTCATTATTCATTAAAAGACAGGGATTGACAGTTAAACAAATTTTATTTTTATAATGTCATTAGCACATGTTGGAGGAAATCAGAGAATGATGAAACTGTGACTGTTGCTAAGCTACCACAACATCCCTGCAAAGATCAACACAGTTAACGACAAGAGACAGGGTTTTAAACTAAGTCAAGTAATGAAAGAAACACAAATCCAGAAGTATACAGGGTGTTATTTTTTCTTTTTTTAATAAGGGCAAGCAGGATCATTTTAAAGGGACACCAGGCAAGCCTGATGCTTTTTCTCTACGAAACTCCCCCTCGCTCGGTCTGAAGCTCTTTTCCTTTTCTTTGCGTCTTCCGTCAAGGGTTTTCGCTGCTTCTTCGCCGGCTCTGCCATTATACACACGTTTGCAACAATCTCTAGTGTTTCGTTAGCCTGCCTCTGTGCTGTAAACTGATCCTGCTTCGGTTGGCGGGTAGGATACAACGAACTTGCAAGTGGGATATTCTTCCTACAGGCAGTAGGGGCGGGCGAGAGAGCCTTCATTCGCCCCGTAATGAGTCATTTAACCATATACCGACTTACGAAGATGATTAATTAATTAGCAGCCAACTATTTTCTCTACTCACAGCTTGTGAAATAATAAGGAAGCCAAAGTTATTTATTCATTACTTCTGAGTATGTGCCCTGTACTACAGTAAAACTGATCATGCTCTTGTTTTTTTTAGAACGGCTCCTATTCCTTCCATCAAGCCAATTGACAACAGAGTGAGAGTAGGCTTGA
>NC_055979.1:21036036-21043536 GCF_018492685.1 Alosa sapidissima | reverse complement strand
AGGGAGTATGAGTGAGAGAGAACAAGAGATCTGAGAAAGAATGTATCTGTGTGCCTGTGAGTATGTGTGTATGAGTGCTTATGCCTGTGTGTGTGTGTGTGTGTGTGTGAGAGTGTTTGTGTGTGAATATGTGTGTGTGAGTGTGTGTGCCTATGAATGTGTGTGTGTTTGTGTGTGAATATGTGTGTGTGTGTGTGTGTGTGTGTGTGTGTGTGTGTGTGTGTGTGTGTGTGTGTGTGTGTGTGTGTGTGTGTGCTGGCAGTTCTGCATGAGTGAAGGAGTGCCTTTGATCCCTGGAGGTCTGCCGCACTCAAGTGTGTTTGTGTGTGTGTGTGTGTGTGTGTGAGAGAGAGAGAGAGAGAAACTTCCTATGCCTCAGCAGTGTATAGTATGTGGGGGGCCTGTTTGTGTAAGGTTACACACACACACACACACACATATACACTTATGTATGTGCACCGGTGTGTGTCTGTGTGTGTGTGTGTGTGTGTGTGTGTGTGTGTGTGAGGGAGGTGGACAGACGGGGGGGGGGGGTGAGGTGGTGGGGCAGAGTGTGTCCTGCTGCGCAACTGATTGGCGCTGCCTGTGAAAATAATTAGCGGGCGTGACTCGCCCTCCTGGGTGAGCTCAGGGTCAGAGTGACCCCCTCTCACTCATCTCACACACACACACACACTTACACACACACGCATGTACACACACACTCACACACACTAATTAAGCTGTCTCAGCACCTCAGACAGAGGGGCCCCTGTATCCAGCCGACAACACCGAGCACCCAGAGAGTCAGAGAGGAGAGGAGAGAGGAGGAGAGGAGAGAGGAGGAGAGAGGAGGAGAGGAGAGGAGGAGAGGAGCTCCCCACCAGCCATGCCCCAGCACCAGGAGAGTCAGAGAGGAGAGGAGAGAGGAAGAGAGAGGAGGAGAGAGGAGGAGAGAGGAGGAGAGAGGAAAGAGGAGGAGAGGAGGAGAGAGGAGGAGAGAGGAGAGGAGGAGAGCTCCCCCACCAGCCATGCCCCAGCACCAGAGAGAGTCAGAGAGGAGAGGAGAGGAAGAGAGGAGCTCCCCACCAGCCATGCCCCAGCACCAGAGTGAGTCAGAGAGGAGCGCTTGCCCCAGCACCAGGAGAGCTCTTTGGGCTTTAGGCTTAAAGGATATAGTGCCTTTCTCAATCAAACAACCAGTTGTTGACCAAGAACTTTCTATGCACCACAGAAGTTTTCCTGCTCTAATGCAAAAAAGCAAAACAAAAATTCTCAAGTAGGTCTGTGAACGCAATAGCAGCAGCAGGCCATAAGCTCAGTCCCAGATGCAAATACTAATGTTAAAAGTGAAAAATGTAACAAAATGAAAATATAAGGTAACATACCGTGATAATGCACAGTTTAAGCATCATGAACATTTTAGCCACTGTACGCCTTGAGGGAATCTGAATGGATTTTTTATAAAGCAGTCCATCTACCGCATCCTTAGTAGTAATGTTACATTCAATTAAACAGGTAAACAGTTCAATCTTATTTGACATTGAATTCCAACCCTGCAGTAGCAAACAAGAACTATTAAAACAACATGCCTCACTGCTCTACATTTTCATACTGAGTTAGGAGTTCATTACAGCGCGTGTTTATGATCTAATCACATCCCCAGCTAGCGCGCAGAACAACGTGATCCAGGGAAATGCCGAAGAGCTAGCCTGCATACCTCACCTCCTAATAGCTCCGGTCCAGACACCCGTCTCCACCGAGTCTGAGGAGCGCAATTAACGAGCCATCGGCAGCAGCCACGGGTCCAGAAAGCGTGCGTGAGCGTCCACTCAGCACGGGGGTTGTTGTTCGGCGCACATGGACGATAAATAATGGAACATCCCGAGGGACACTTATGGCAATGACGAGCACCTTTTCATGCAGTTTTGTTTTGTTGGGTGGGGGGGGGGTTCTAAACGAGCTTTCATCTCTCGCCAGATCGGACTATTTCTCATGAGATCCCCCGCCCAACACAAAAAAGAGAAAAAAGAAGAAGAAGAAGAAGAAGAAGAAGAAGAAGAAGAAGAAAGAAAAAAAGGAAAGAATAAGACAAACACAGATGATGTCACCCCATTCCCACAGTTGTAGTGAGGGACCTCATATGAGACCAGGCGAGCCCAGACAAAACATATGCTGATATCCAGCAACCTCATCAGCAATGAACGCATTACAGCGCTCACAGCCTCCACGTCCGTCTGTGTGCATTCTGGACTGTGACCTGGACGCGCTCCCAGACCTAAAGTAGCCGCCGTCCACACTAAGCCATCCTACGCCACATACCAATCTTGCTACAATACTAAAAACTACAGAGAGCGACCCAGCCGTCAGACAGCTGCGGTCGGCCATGCTTTCACATTTATTTAACATATATGTGTGATATTCATGACTCCGTTTGTGCAGACAAATAAACCACCGCTGTATCTGTCAGGAGGACTTTATGGGGCCCGGAGACAAGTGGAGCATGGGAGCCCGCAGTCTCCGTGAGTGAGAAGCCACAGGCCTTGAAGCGCTCACATCATCCCCAGTCTGGTCCATCTTCCCCCAGCAAACCCCAGCCCACCCCCACCCTCACCCACCTCTCCTGGGCCATCTCCATGGCCTGCGCTGGGCTGAAATGAAGTTACGGCAAGACTGAGGCGGTAACTCTAGACCCTGCTGAAGTCATGGATGTAGAGAGAGATAGAGAGATAGAGAGAGAGACAGAAAGAGAGAGAGAGAGAAAAAGAGAAAGAGAGAGAGAGAAAAAGAAAGAGAGAGAGAGAATGCGAGAGAGTGCTACCGGAGCTATGGGAGAAGAGCTCAGCCTGGACCCAAAATCAACATCCAGCCATTACCAAGGTTAATTGTGTTTGGAGATCAGGGTGAAAGCAGAGAGATGGAAAGATGTGAGGGGGTCAGAAGGGTGGGGGTGGGGGGTTAACAGAGACAACAGTACAACGACAATGGGGGTTTTGGTGTGAAGTGTGTGTAAGACTGTTTTGACAGCCCGAGCATATATCAGATATGATGAATTCTCTCTTCTCCCCTCTCACTGTCTGTGATTGGTGGAGACACAAGAGGATCTGCAGAAGGAAAATCCCTCTTTCATCCAACTTCTGTCTCTTCCCTTCCAGGGAGCCTAGACCAGATTTATGACCGTCCTGAAGACAGAGCCGCACAGAGTAGAACGATCTCGCCATCCAAATAATCAGGATAGGTGGTGAAGTCAGGCTAGTTTGTGCGGTTAGGAGCAGTTTGAGTTGTCACAGAGATCAAAGAAAGGCTCAACACAGAGTGAGACAGATTTTACCCCTACGGCTAGCCATGTTGCTCGATGGGAAAAGTATACCGAAAAAATAAAAACACATACGGTGTCATAAGGTGTGTGAATCACTGCTAAATGCATGAAAACATTTTTTTGTTTTTCATTTTAAGTTTTTGACAGAGTGGTTAAATAGGATGCAGACAAGGCACCAGAATCAGTTCAATGTGCAGCCAGAAGATAAAAGACAGACAGTGCTGCGTTGCAGACCTGGCATCTGGCTGCAGCCTTGCAGAGAGGTTCTGAGAGAAGCCACCTGGTAACAACCACTTCAAACCTTCACACCATGCAACGCAATCAAAGCAGCGGCAGCTTTAGAGACATGGCCTTCGACTTGCTCTGTCGGGACTGAGACTTTCACACACACACACACACACACACACACACACACACACACACACACACACACACACACACACACACACACACACACACACACAGATCAACTGTAACGGTTGTGAAAAATGAGAGCGTGCGGCGGTTCCGCCGAAACCTGGCCTGGTTGCGTTTCTCCCTGACAGCTCGTGTTTTGAGGATGAGAAATGGGGAACAGGCTGCAGCAGAGCTGCCCCAGATAGAGTCTCGTCCAGCCACATGTGCCTGTCAGTACGAGGAGCAGGATGGACGCGGGGTCACGGTGCCCATCACTGACGGAGCCCCAACGCTCTCCACATGGCGTGGAATTAGCCCTGGAGCTGGATCGGGGTCTCACCAATCAGAGGGTCACACAAAGGTCAAGTGAGATTCTAAAGCATGATGAGAACCATGACCGGACAATGAGCACAGAAGACTGTGATGCATAGAAGAGGCAAAGTGAACTAAAGGGAACTGAGGGGCCAGGATATCATCACAGCCAGAGACACGGTGTCTCCAGTCCAGAAGTTCAGAGCATAAGCACAGCGCCTGAGCCAGGACTAACCAGAACCACAACTGTATACAGCATGAGCAGGTGAACTAATGGACCTGGATCCCCATGTGATCCGAATTACTTAATGGGTGGGATTAGCACATAATCAGGACCACAGAGAGAACAGGATCTGACTCATGCTTAGCCATCCCTCTCTCTCTCTCTCTCTCTCTCTTTCTCTGTTTCCCCCTCTCTCCCCCACACATGCCAACACTGGGGTGAGACCCATAGGCGTAACACTTGTTTCTAAACAAACACCCTTTTCAGCCGGGGTTCCACGCAGACAGTGAGCACACTGTGGCAACCTCTAGCACCATTCATTTATTCAGCTGCTCCGGCTAAAATTAATTTGGCCCTCGTCCTGCGGCACAAATAATAAAACAAGTGCACCCTATGGGTGGCTGGCCGCAGCCAAGACGTGTCAGGCGCTGCCCACCGCCCCCCTCATAAACACCACGGCACGCCGGCGCGCACAGATCCTCAGTCTTTCGGCAGAATAAACCGAGCCACACAAATCAATACGGGCCAGCTCATTATATGTCAGGCTCTTGTTTTTGGATTTTTCCACGTCTGGAGGCTGGCTACTGCGGCCGTAAACCTGCGTGAACCTGTGAGATTTACAGACACGTGTGGAGGTGAGGACACAAGCTCCCTTTATGGCCACTCCGTTGGCATTCCGCCACCGCTACGGTCCCGGGACATCGGTCCAAAACTCGCAAGGCCTCTCAACCTGGGTTTTTCCTCTTAGGGTTCCTGTGCCAGGCCATTTCTCAAACTCTAGTGCCATGACACAGCGCTCGTTAAGGGGCCAGTTCGTTAGGGTCCTGACGAGTGCTTGTTTGGTTTGGTGTGAGTTTGTAAGAGAGCGCAAACAGAGACTGTTTGGAATGGCTGGGGACAGCCTGAGGGATTCCCTTCCATGTGGAAAAGTCAAGGTTGACTCATAGCCACTAGAGGTTTGGATTTTATCCATCCACATTTTGGTGAAACTCTTGGTCTGAATTTGGCAACAGAGCTATTAGCAGCCTTCCAACCTTTAGTGATCTCTCACATGTTGGTGATGTTATCGATGGAACCACCACCATTACACTATGGTCAGTTTATTCAATCACCACAATTCACTTGGAATGATGTCCTCAATAAGGGCCGTGGTTGTCCTTGTTCTCCAACTTTCCACAACATTGATGTCTCCAAAAATCAAATACATAACAGGATACATAACTACATAATAAAAATGTCCCTTTAATCCAAAATTACATTAGTTAAATCAATACAGGTTCTCCTTGGAGCAACTCAGGATTAAGTGTCTTACTCAAGGGCTCAACAGTGGCAGCTGGGAATTGAAACCACAACTTTTCTGGCTACTGCAAGCTAGTCCTGCTCCTTTGCCACTAAACTACTAACTTGAGTGGTATAAACCTGTCAACTGACCTGACTTACAGCTCGTGGAGGTAAGAGTGACTTCTCTCTGCAATCCCAAAGACGTGCTGGTCCAATACTGGAGCAATAACCTCCTAAGATGATGTCCATACACTCAAGCTCAAACGGCCAACTTCATGTTGCTCCCAGACCATCTCCCTCCCCCTTCCCCAGAGAGGGTCCACTCTGACTCTCTCATCAACCAAACCCTGAGCTTCAAGCTCCAAAAACCCTCTCTTATTACACGCTGGGCTCGGGTGTCCGTGCAGGAGATGAGTCAAGCATGGCAGCGCGGTTGGTAAAGGGAAACATATGACAGTCTGCCAGCACGGGTCAAAGCAGCTGCTGCATGAATGGAGGCTCAGGAAACCAGAAGGTCAAGATGATGATGATGATGATGATGAGGTAGAAGACAGATAATGGCAAGAACATGTTGGTGGAAATGGTGATGATGATGATGATGATGGTTGTTGTTATGATGTTCATGATAAGAGCCTGGAACAGCGAGGATGGCAATTATGAAAGACAAGAAGTGGACCATGAAGAGGAAAAGAAAAAAAAACAATATCCAGATATTCTGGACACCACATAATGTCTGCTTTTATACATATAATACCGACATAATCCTAATTGCATGAGAACGAGCCCCAGTGTGTGCTAGTCTGCCCAACTGAATCTGCAACTGTCCCAAAAGACTGTAAACAAATGCATCTAACCAGGCAAAAAGGAAATGGATGAGTAACATTCAGCAGGATGTTGAGACACTCGATCCTTTTAATACACCTTTAAGATTCTAACATTGATTTAAAACACATTTTGTACTCTTTTTTCACCCCAAGAACCAACTACTGAATCTGACCTTTGCTATGGCAAAGACTGGCTTCAGCCAACTCAAGGAGTGCAGCCACCTGGCTCCTTGGGTTGTTTAAGAACCCAAAGTGCTTGTCCAATCATAACTGGCCCAGGCCTCGGTGCGACCCTGTAACCAAATCTAAACATCTGCTCGAGTTGCTGGCGTTTTCCAGAACAGTGAGTGGAGGCCGCTTCAGATTCTTGGCAACAGGCGGTGATTGATTGCCCCCGGTGATTGATTACGGTGTTTTCGTACGGCGCAGCAGATTTTCACAGTCGAGTGCTGGGTGTCAAAGCACGGAAGGTGTGCAAAAGCGTGTCTCTGAGCGAGGATGTGTGTGTGTATACTATTGGGATTATTATTATGCTTTTCCCCCCTTTTTTTCAGCAATTTATGGTCGACAGTTCCTGAAACTGCCAGAAGACATATATGAAACTTCGTGGGGAACCACTAGGCTGATAGGGAGCAGAAGCTTGGTTCCTGGGGGCCGCACTGGACCCCTCGAAAGCCAGGTGGGCCAAAAACAGCTTTTATGGAGTAACTCGCCAACCGAATTACGAATTAACAATCACAAAATTTTGTGTGGTATGTTGGTCTCAAGGAGGTGCATCAACCAAGCCCATAACCGCTCATTTGTGGTGTAGCGCCACCTAGTGAAAGACATAAATGCCAATATCAGGCACTTCATTCAAGACGACGAGAAAGAATGTGCTGCCCAAAAATTTCACATGTAGGATCACTATTATAACCTCTGGACGCACGCCAAGTTTCATGAAACTCCATCCATAGGGGGCGCTGCAATTTATATATTTTTATATCTCAAGAACCCCTTCAGCTATGATTTTGAAATTCGGTATACATATACTTCATACTACCTCATCTGCTCACATGTCCTAAGGTTTCATTTGGCTCACTCAAACAAAATGGCTGCGGTTTACAAAATGGTCAAACCATGTACCACAATGTGGTACATCTAGTTATTATTACTGTGTGTGTGTG
>NC_055979.1:21026036-21028536 GCF_018492685.1 Alosa sapidissima | reverse complement strand
CAAAGATTCTTGGCATTCTTTCAGCTTGAGACTTTCTGCACCAGACACACATAACCTCCAACTGGTCTCCACTGACACGGTCTTTCCACTCTGCGGCCTTTTCCACACACACAATCACCAACAGTTTTCGACACTGGACAGCCTTCTTCTGGACCACTGTTGGATTGCTTGTTTCACACTCCTGGAGGCGCCAGCCAATCCAGAGTTATCTGCTCGCTGTAATCAACCAATGAGATTGAGAATGAGTTTGCCTCTGCAATATCAGCTTAATTACATATGCGCACAGGAATTGTTGATTGAATTCAACTTCAGGTCACCATCAACAGAACAGTCTCTCTCTCTCTCCCTCTCTCTCTCTCTCTCTCTCCCTCCCTCTCTCTCTCTCTCTCTCCTCTCTCTCTCTCTCTCTCTCTCTCTCTCTCTCTCTCTCTCCTCTCTCTCTCCCTCTCTCTCTCTCTCTCTCTCTCTCTCTCTCTCCTCCCTCCTCTCTCTCTCTCTCTCTCTCTCTCTCCCTCTTTCTTTCTCCCTCTCTCTTTCTATGGCTCTCTCTCGCTCTCTACCTTTTCCTCTCTCACTCTCCCTCTCCCTCTCTCGCTCTCTACCTTTTCCTTTACCACACACACACACACACACACACACACACACACACATACACACACACACACACACACAGGCAGCTTGAAGTAATTCAGGCCCTGTGATCTGTCTTCCTCTTTTTCCTCTCCGTCATGTGTCCAGCAGCAGGACAGGCGATGGGATACCCCCTCATCAACCCGGGATATGAGAGGATTAACAGACTTCTTTTTGTCTCTATAACGGGATAGATGTCTGAGGATGTCAGAGATGGAGGGAGAAGATGAGCACCTTCTGTGTTTGGGGCTTGATTGGGCAAATTATGGGGCTGAGGGCAACTGTAAGCCCCAACACCAGGATGAAGCAATCTCAGGCTTAAAATGTCCGCTGGACCATCTGCCATGGGAGATGAAGGCTACCACTGAGAGTCATGGGAGATATAGGTTACCACTGAGAGTCATGGGAGATATAGGTTACCACTGAGAGTCATGGGAGATGTAGGCTACCACTGAGAGTCATTGGAGATGTAGGCTACCACTGAGAGTCAAGGGAGATGTAGGCTACCACTGAGAGCCGAGGCTGAACTTTGTCTCTCAGTCCACAACTCACAATTCAACTCAGTTACAACTCAGGTAGTAAATTCCTGGTAAATATGCTAAACTCCACTTCCACTGTGAAGTCAATAACATGCATATATTACAATGCTGGTGGACAGAAGGCTTTTGAATAGGTTCTCAGAAAGAGCACTTTGTAATACCCCGTCTACATTTCTGATGGGAATAAAGCCCTCAGCCCTCAGTTTTTTTACAAAGCATATCACTAGATACCTACTTCAGTGGCTTCTTAATACTGCAGGAATAATCGATGCAGCACAGTCTCCGGCTGTTGAAATATGACTGCTGCAAATGTCCCTACCCATTTATTCTCAGAGGTTCCGGCTGTTCATGGGCTTTCAACAATGAGCCCAAAGCCATAATGATCGTGACAAAAGCACAGCATTGCAAAGTCACACTAATCTACCATATCTAAGACTGGAGCCAAACTGTATCTATCCCCATCACTCCACACTTAAACACCCAAAATATTCTTTTTCTAGTAAAGAGTTTGCATTTTTCCTTTAGCACGATTAGATACATTTTGCAACCTAATGAAGACCATCAGTTGAGTGTGTGATACAAAAAACGCTGCACTCTCCCTCTTCTTATGCAGCGTGTGCGATTTCCAAATGTCAGTGTCACCCATCACACATCAAAAACTTTTCTTTTTAATATTTTCTTTAGTAGCAACAGAGGTAGCCACAAACAAACATTTTAGCCATTAGACCTTCATCAGTGACATATCAGACACCGATGAAGGCCTAAAGGCCGACACATTTGTTTGTTTGTAACCCTTGTCGCTACTAAAGAAACTATTAAAACAAGGTAATTTTTTGGAGTGCGAGATTTTTTTATTTTGAATATGTGACATAAACTACTGATTCTGAAGTAAAAAAAAAAAAAAAACCTTCTCTCAGACTCTTCTCACTCCCACGCCTCGATCTCTGAAATCCCAGACATTCAAAACAACCAGGAGTTATAGCTGACCAGGGCCAAGAGCCCATCGTCTCCATTTCACGAGTGCTGCACTTCAATCACCCAGATGGATGGAGACCTTAAGCCCCGACACAAGGAGGGGCTAGGATTACCATAAAGAAGAAAGCAAGAGGATGATAGTGTTTCAAACTGAGCTCAGAGAATAAACGCTCGTATGCTTTTGTTTGTACAGCATGGTGTGCCTATGTGTGTGTGTGTGTGTGTGTGTGTGTGTGTGTGTGTGTGTGTGTGTGTGTGTGTGTGCATATCATTTGGGAAGGGAGGGTCTGTGTGTGTGTGTATGTGTGTGTGTGTGTGTGTGTGTGTGTGTGTGTGTGTGCATATCATTTGGGAAG
>NC_055979.1:20996036-21021036 GCF_018492685.1 Alosa sapidissima | reverse complement strand
CACAGCCACACTCAATCTCAACAATCACCCTCTGTCCAACAGACACACGCACGCACGCACGCACACACACACACACACACACACACACACACACGCACACACACTTTAAGATACTAGGCTATACTACATAATCTCAACTGAATTTCAGCCTGCTGAAAACACTTCCACCAAGCCCGGCCCATTAACATTTGAGGGTTTTTCGCACATTGTTCATTGCTCATCAATAGTTATCAGTAGAATAATATTACCCAATAATGTAAAACTGTCAGGACCGGTGTTTATGCAGCGGTAGGGTAACGGCAGGACATCGGCATAAACATCTCTATCATCGCACAGCCTCAGACAGGTCACGCTGTAACCCAGTCTGACTCACAGCTGCTGATAGTTACGGCACTGACAGCGAGGCCAGAGATGCCTGGACCGAAGTGTGGGAGCCACGATAGTCCAGAGTAGCCTCCATTCACTGGAAATAAGGGTTCCACAAAATGTAAAAGGCTGCGAACACAACCGAAACTTTCTTTTGCTGAAAGGGTTGGTTGAGAATAAATAGCTGACTGTATGGTCCTCAACCAACTATTCCAGGCTATTCTCTCAAACTGGCAGGCCACCTATCGATACAATCAATCCTTCCACCAATCTCACTGTGATGGCCTAAGAACCCTAAAAAGGGGCCAGCAAGAACTGTTCATTTGATAAGTTTAAGCTGAATCTTGAGAACTCAAATGGTACAAAGAAAACTACGCATTGCATTCGACAATGGTTTGTATAGGACTATAGACTTTTGTGTAGCCTAGCTGAGCAAAGATTAATGTGATTACTGTAATTAAAATTCTATTTCCTGATCAGATCATTACTCGTCCCATATTAATGCAACTTCAGGTTACACGAGATGCTTTTTGGAACTATAGCCTCAGATGTGAAAATGTTTTCTGCAATTGCATGGTTAAAGCAAACAAGAAACAATACAATTAAAGGGATATTAAAATAAAAACTCCCAATTTGTATCAAAAGAGAAGTTGACATTTTTCTTTTCAAAGTTACCTCGAGATGAAAGCTCATCGCAGCATCAGCGTGGCAAATTGACAAAGCCACCCTGCCCTAATCGCGCCCCGTGATTAAAAAAAAATAGAGGTGGGCAGGCTGCTTAAATGTTCAGATAACCGCTGCCTAGAACACCGAACAACACTCATTGTTAAAGATAACACAAAGTGGATAAATAATTGCATTTCACTCGTTTTGATACTGTGTTCAGAGAAACGCGATAACCACTGGTTTGATTGTAAGTGGAGTTGGTACAAAAAGCCTATTCATGATTGCTATGGAGTATTGCTCCATACCCGCTAAGACATATTAATTCGCAATAAAAAAATCAGTAGGCGATCTATTTAAGTAAAACACATCAGATCGTTTTAGACTATTGCCTCCAGACAGCAGTTACACTCCGCTGATCCTGAACTCGGAGTGTCTCAAACTCCGCGCAAGTCACACGTAGGTTGCATTTAACGTGTTACTCACCTTTCCCAAAGTCAACAGAAGTCGTCAAATTCCGTTACGATGTCTTGTTTTCCCTTTATTCTATACCTAAAACTCCTCAACAATTTACGCAAGGCTGTTTGTCTTGAGTCTGACGTTTTCTCAGGTCAACCTTTCCTCCAAGTCTTGCCTCTTTCACTCTTCGATGCCTTGCTTTGGGAGAGAACAGCTCCGACCATCGCCATCTTAAGGTAATGCACTCTGCTTCAGGTAGGCTACACTGCGACATCTCCCCGTCTCTTTACACCTGGGTTGGATATTAGAATGTCCAAGTAAATCCTGACTGGTGACTGTTTAGTGTAGAGAATGTAAATAGTCTGGAGAAATGCAAGGGGAAAACAAATATAGCGCATATGTGTCTCCATCTACACATTAGGCCATCAATATTTCACTGCGTCTGAATAGATCATCATATCTGTCTGCACCTGGTTTTGTTATCGTAGCCTACACAAACTAAACTAAATTCTAGCTAACACAATTACAGTAACGTTGCATTTGTTTGCAAAGTTGGAAAATTAAGAGGAATCAGTCAGCCATGAGTAGGTATGTCCCAGATCAATACTCTTTATTAGAGGTTTTTCCACTAGGAAAACATACTGACAATGGCTGTGAAAAACTGATAGACATGGCAACTTTTAGACATCCACAAAGTGACTGACAACAAACATAATACAATCAAACCCATGTTTTTTTACAATTAGCATACATTTTAGAAGCATATCTCCCAAATTCATCTCAATATTTCCATTTTAAATAGGTAAAAAGGCAAAATGTACGTTAACAGCAAATATTCTTTAGCAACATATTGTTAATGTTAACTGTTACAATGTTAACTGCTTAAAGAGAAAAATGCTCCAAAGATTTACTTGGAGGCACTAAGGCACAATGTTGGCATCGATTTAACACAATTACATTTAACTTTAACTCAACATTGCAGGGTACAAGAAAGACGTACTTTGCAATGACGTAAAACAATATCATTTAAACATATAAAAACAAATCTTTTATTAAAAAAAAACATCACTGCCCCTAAACTACATGGACCATCAGTGCAGTGAAATTGTGCAAAGCTCTAAGAACCCCTAAATCTTCCCTTCCACTAAAATAAATAGAGCAGGTTAAATAAAACTGAGGTGTACCTCAGCAACAGAAGAGGAGAGAGACATGTGGGAGTTGAATGGTCACACTTTATAGGGAAAAGAAGTGTGTGACCTTCGACCCTAAACAGGTTCCACTGCTTGTTTCCCTGATAGACTTTACGTAGATCAAACTGTTAATTGACTCTTTGCTGAGTTTCGTAAGTGGACAACATCACCATAGAGCTATAAGCTACCCAACAGACTATCAGAGTCCATTAGAAATCTATCTATTTTTACTTAGAATACATAGTCTTGTAACTGCACACAGACCATTAAACTAAGGCTGTGGTTAATGAGTTTCTTCCTATTTAATTCGTCTACAATTAGCTTAGAGACCAGCTTAATGAACACATTGAAATACTTTACCTAGCACAACAGTGCATGAAGGCAGCTGTGTTGGCCCTTGATAACTATGGTTTGATAAATTCTTAAGCCCGGGCTACACAGGGTCTGCAACTGGAACAGATCCATTTGCGTAGCGTAGTTTTAGAAGACTGGTCTAATTTTTTTGGAGCACACACGCCGCGATCTACTTGTTGATTCTACTTTGGAATCCTCAGATTTTGAATTCAGTGATAGAAGAGAATCGTTCTGTCTAGAGTTAAATCATGGCACCTGAGTGTCGTGGTCACTTTGTGCCCATTCAGCACAATGTCCATGAAGGAAATACATGAAATTAGAAGCATCAGTTCCCCCACACCAAACACCTCAACATCTTAGCGATACCTATCAACATGTACACTTAAACAGTCTTTCACAAATGAAGAATATCAACAGATTGTGGAATAGGCCATCTGTTTTATGTTTGTTTGTTTGTTTATTTGTTTGTTTGTTTTCTGTGTGCATCCCCGGCTTCTTCTCCTGCGGGCACACGCTGGGTTTAGATTTTGACAGTGTGGGCATGTTTCTTGCACAAGGGCTTGTCCTTCTTGGAGAAGAACGCCTGGCCCTCCAGGCTTGTCTGGCAGACCTGTGAAACCAACCACACACACAAACATGACATGAGTCAGAGTCCGGTGTCTGTCAGGTGCTTGAAAATGTTGAATAAAAAATGAGAAAAGCTGTTTGTGCCAAAGCTCGAGCCAAGCTCAAGCGTTTCTCCTTTTTTATAAGAGATATGAACCACTCAACCAAAACATAACACTGTCTCATGACACCTGTGTTATGAATGCATCTTTCATATTGTGATACACAGACAAACAAAAGTATCTCAGGTACTACTGTCAAATTTCTTAATTCCTGATGCCAATTCCATCGAGGCTTCAGAAATATACATAAATCATACGTTGCACTTTCTCTCTCTTTCTCTCTCTCTCTCTCACACACACACACACACACACACAGACACACACACACACACTCCTTGTCTCTCCTGTTCCCAGTGCTGACGTACCGCGCACACAAAGCAGGTGTCGTGCCAAGTGAAGCCCAGAGCCTCCAGGAACTTGTCTCCTGCCTCGATGGGGAAGTCACAGCCATGGCAGCTCGTCCCAAAGAGCTCATAGTAATCTGCAGCACACAGAATACAGGATGAGTAGGCAGAGCAATATGCCCCCTCGGGCCCACACACACACACACACACACACACACACACACACACACACAGATGCACACACAGACAAACACAGTCACAGGCACACACAGACGCACACACACAGAGACACATGTACACACAGAGACACATGTACACACACACAGACAGACAGACAGAGACACACACACACACAGGTGCACACACAGACACACACACAGTCACAAGCACACACAGACGCACACACACAGAGACATATGCACACACACACACACACACACACACACACACACACACACACACACACACATAGAAACACACACAGACACACACACAGTCACAGTCACACACAGACGCAGATGTGCACACACACACACACACACACACACACCCCTCTGCAGGGACACAGAATGCAGGATCAGGCATGCGGGACTTCAATGAAGTATGAATGAGGCAGATAGTTCTGTGTGAAGCGAGGGGATGATCTGTGAGTGAAGCTCTGGGAGCGCGTGGGGGTTTGGCTGTAAGAAGTGTACTGGAGCTTTGCAGCACTTTGGCATGAGTGGTCTAATGCTGGTCTACAGACTGGACACATTTGCTTGTATTCATTGTCACATAAGTAGTATGCTTATGTAGTGTATTCTAAGTCTAAAGCACCAAATGGGAGCACCTTTTTTGTAATGAGCTGTCCATCAAACCTACACACACACTGTGAAGATGCTGAATGCAATCTTCACTGTTCTGGGACCTTATTATGTGTGTTAGGCTGTGCTCTTTAAAAGGGCCAAGTTAAAAGGTTTGGTGTGTGGGGGACATTCTGAATTGTGAAAAGTTGTTGTCCATTTTAAAACAGTTTGTTAAATTTAATAAAAAGAGTTTTATACCTAACAATATCCTGACAGTTGTATCTTTTAAAAAGCAAGACTGTGGACACTTCTTCACACACACACACACACACACACACACACACACACACACACACACACACACACACACACACACACACAGGCGCCCCTCACCTTTCTCGCAGTAGGGCTGTCCGTCCTCCAGGTGAAAGGTGTTGTTGCGGATGGGCTGCTGGCAGGACGTGCACAGGAAGCAAGACACGTGCCATGTCTGCTTCAGCGCGTTGATCACTTCCTGCCACAACACACACACACACACACACACACACACACACACACACACACACACACACACACACACACACACACACACACACACACACACACACACACACACACAACATCACCACTGCACCACTCTGCTTGCAGTGCAACATGTCCTGTTTGTCTCTGCCCTGGTTTCATGAGTCTTGTCACATGACTATTCCTAGCTACATCAAATACATTGCACACACCACACAAGAAAAGCAACGATGGCCTCACATGAGACTACATTTGGGTGACCTTCTTTCCTGTGTGGTTTTACATCAATCAGATAACGTTACACACTTCTTTATGTTCTGCAAGAGCTGTGAGAAGTTGTTGACCAAGTTGTCTTTACACAGTTAGAGGGGAGAACTATGGCCCCATTCACACCTGGTAGATAGGATCTGATCTTGGCCACTGAACACCTTTAAGCAGTTGTGTACACACACCTGGCATTAAATTCAGATCTCATAGGTGAGTCAGTCTCTCAGATCTTACTTCCCTGCTCAAGAGCAACAGTGCATATTTTTCAATTGCAACGACCAGATGTGTTTGGTAAGCTCAGGTAAGTATTTTGAATCAGGTATAGCCAGGCTATTTGAACGTGTTGCACTTCACCTTGTTTTGTTATGCTTTCAGTTTATTGAAGGGCTACGTCCCTAAGCCATGAATATGTGAGTGTTCTAATACGATATTCTCCCTCGCCAAAATGCAACCTATATTTTGAGCGATATTTAAACCCCTTCCCGACAAGCTAGCTTGTAACGGTTGGTAACACACAAAATGTCCTTGCAGATTATTCTTGGATGGAAGATCCTACCGATTGCAAATGAATGTTTTTCTTACCGTTCCTTGTTGGTTGAGAGTTAAGAGGCTGTGAGGTAATTGATTTAATTACTGTAAATGTATGTGAGGTAAAGGAGGTTTAATCAATAGCCTACACACCACAGGGCTATATCCTGTCTGATTTTTTCATTATGGATATTATTCATTTTATATTAAGAAAGTAAGCTTTTTTAGTGTGTGACTTTAGCCTAATATGAAGCATTGGTGCATGTTATACAGAGGATATCAATTTAGCAGGCAACCTCAAATGTGGCCCAGGATGCATGTACATTTATATTATATCCACTATTCTCCACTAATTATTATTATTATATATTATATATGTTATATACACTATCCAGCCAAATGCAATCTGAACCATCTACCAATGTGGGTTGTGTAACCGGAACTCTGATCAGATCTGAGTGCGTACACATCTGCCATTAGAGATGTGAAATGGACCAGATCCGATCCTAATACCAAGTGTGAATGGGGACTAGCACACACTATCACAGGGAGAACTATCCCACACTATCACAGGGAGAACTATCACACACTAAAGGCCGTTCACACCAGGATTGAGAACTATAAAGAGAACTATAACGATATCGAAAAAAGCATACAACGATAAGGAAAGTCTCTCCTCGTATTGATGAATGTGATGGCTAAAATTTCATGGGTTCTGATTGGCTGTCAGCTTTTTATCGTTCTCAAAATCACTCTGTAAGTGATCTTCAAGAATATCCTTCTTTATGTTGTTATCGTTAGTTTATGTGGACATCGTCATTCATATTAGCTAGAACGATAATTTTTGCAGTTATCATTATAGTTATAATTTTGTTCTTGTTAACGGCCCTTTACACAGGGAGAACTATCATTTCTGACCCTGTATACCAATACTGTGACAGTTTCTGTGTTTTTAAAAGCAAGACAGTCTTGGCTTGGCTTCAGGGTTACTCTATGCTTTCATGAGTTTGAGATTACTCATGTTGTTTCATGTCTTCTTCGGTTCTGTGTTTGTATTAAAACATTTTTGCCTTCCCCGAGACAGCTTGCGGGAAAACGCTCGGAGCTCGGGATGACTTCCATGTGCTGACCCCGGCATGGTTTGACGTTCTGAACGGGATCTTCCAGACAGCTTTGAACCAGATCCCCCTTTTGATCCCCCTGAGAGGCACCAGGACTTTGTCCCAGGCTGCATACCCCAGCGTATCCCAGCTCCTATATGCAGTCATTAGTGGACCCTTCCCTGCATGCATCAGTGGCTTCTCTCAATCTCTCTCTCTCTGTCTCTCTCTCTCTCTCTCTCTAACACACACACACACACACCTGACCTTTACTGCATCTTAAGACGTCTGACAGCAGTTCTGTGAAGTGGAGCTAACACCAGAGAAGAGGGCCGGTGCTATCCAAGACACTTCAGAGAGCACAGTGAGATCATGAACCACTCTGATCCAGATTAGAGGAGAGACAGAGAGAGAGAGAGAGAGAGTAAGAGAGAGAGAGAAAGAAAGATGTTAAGAGGGAGTGAGAAAATGGGAGAAACAGAAAGAAAGAGAGAAACAAAGAGGCAGAGAAGAATAGAGAGAGAGAGAGAAAGACAGAAAGAGAAAACTCAAAACAAGAGATTAAGAGGGCCCAAGAATGAGAAGGAGTGTATGAAAAAAAGAATAATGAGCAGAGGAGGAAGACTGGCGTCCAGGCATTCCTGCGTTTCCCGTGTGATCCTAACATGCCCTCAGAACGCCCTCACTCACACTGATCCTTGACCTCTGGCCTACAGCGCTTATCTACAGATCGCCCCGGCATGCTGCACTGCTATGAGTACAGCAGAAAATACAGACACGCAATAGGCCTTTAAATACGCTGAGATTACAACAATAGGCCTTTAAAATACGCTGTGATTACAACAATAGGCCTTTAAAATACGCTGAGATTACAGCAACAGGCCTTTAAATGCGCTGAGATTACAACAATAACAAAAGATCTTGAGATGATGAAACAGCCGAAACAACACTATGCATATTCTGTGTTCACACACTTGTGTGTGTGTGTGTGTGTGTGTGTGTGTGTATGAGAGAGAGAGACAGACAGACAGACTCCTAGTGGTGGGATTTATCTGGTGTAAGCCTGTAGTGTTGTGAGTGCTGCTCCAGAGGCCAGGGGTACTCACCCCGAGCACTTTCCCCTGGCAGCGAGCGCAGGTGGGGGCCAGGAACTCCTCGTAGCAGTGCTCGCAGTACACATTGCCCCGCTCCTCCACGAAGCCCACCTCCACCAGCGAGGCGCGGCAGTGGGCGCAGTTGAACTCCTCGGGGTGCCACGCCTTCCCCATTGCGACCAGGAACGGACCCCTGGGCAGGGAAGTGGACAGCAACACAGAAACGTTGAGTGACACACTGATACACACAACCACAACAACAACAACAACAACAACAACTTGTTACTTATTTCTTATTTTAACAACTTATTTTATTTAGGGATTTATCAAGACACCCAAAGAGCTTTACAGTGAAGGGGGAACCTCACTAACCATCACTGATGTGTAGCACCCAACCATAACATATTTCATGGAACATACAGTACTAGACAGTACTAGTGTGCAACACTCCACAGTACTCAACAGTATTACAGTATATCCAGTTGCAATGACTGCCAGTGAGTAAGAACTGCCCAATACCCCTAGTCTGGCTGACATGAGTAAGAGCTGCCCAATACCCCTAGTCTGGCTGACACCATCAGTGGCACCACCAGTTGAGATTAGGAATGGGTCTGGAGGCCTTTCATTCATTTCTGATTTCCAAGCAGTAAAATGAAACTTAAATTGTGACATTAAACTCTAGCCAAATATTTTTGGAGATTTTCTTGTAAGCTAAGGTTATAAATGCAGTTGTTTATTCAATTCCAAAGAAAATACAGGCCCATATCGTGTAACCTATCTTCAGAAGTTGGAGTGCAACTATGAACCTAGGAGATACAGACTTCCCCACCAGGGTCACATCTGGATTCTGGAACCAACCATATGACACAGACATGAAAAGTATTTTAAAGAAAATCTGAGGCAAAAAGACTTGCTCTGATGAAGGCTGTGATGCAGAAACGCGTGGGCATGTTTTAACCGAATGGCCAAGCGAAATTAAAGCCTTATTAATCATCCAACCTTTGTGAGTGCCTCAGATTTTCTCTAAAACAGTTTCCAACGTTTTGGATCCCTGAACAGAAGAGCACCAGAGGGACACCCAGTCTCCCACCCCAGCAGCACTCCTCTCAAATGGTGTGTGGCTGAATGTGACAGACATGTTCAGTGGTCAGTGCAGTGGGCTTGTGCAGGGCTGTAGAGGTGACATGCTGTATGCTTATCGTGTGATCCATTTGTCTATCGTGTTCGTCTTTATCAGTAGCAAATTGACCAAAAAAAAAAAAAAAAAACACGGAAGTTAAGCAAAATTACGCGACGGTACGCCCCCTCCTAAGCTAGACTGATGAAATGTGTTCTGGGGAGAGGAGAGGTACAAATGGCCTGATTAGCTGAGGGGGGAAACAGAAAGCACTCAGACAGGGGGATCGTCTGCGGGCCACGTCCAGCTAGGATGACAACGAGATGGAGAGGCCATCTCAGGGAGTCAGCCGGGGGGCCGCGGCCATTGTGTGGGGCTGGTGTCAGTTACACACCCCAGCCCAGAGGGTGACTCTGAGGGATGGAGAGAGAGAGAGAGAGAGAGAGAGAGAGAGAGAGAGAGAGAGAGAGAGAGAAACAGAGAAGTTGACAGAGATGAAAAGACAGGGAAAGAGAGAGAAATGATAACGATACAGAAAAAAAAGGGAGCAAGGGAGAGCAAAATAGAGAAGGAAAAGCAGGAGAGAAATAAAATGTGAAAGAAAGAAAGAGAGAGAGAGAGAGAGAGAGAGAGAGAGACAACAGTCTGTGGCTCTGAGGGCTGCAGAAGGGCTGAGGGGCAAGAGCAGATGAAAGTGAACTTTAATTACAGAGGGCCGGCCCTGTGGCCGGTGGCTGAAGTGTCCGTCAGGCTGGACTAATGACGGAGGGCCGGCCCTTTTTTACCTTATTTGATGTACTTCCTGGTACCTAATTATGATGACTCACAGAAATGAATAATAAAAAAAATTCTAAAAAAAAAAAAAATTACAGAGGGCCGGCCCTGTGGCCGGTGGCTGAAGCGTCCGTCAGGCTGGACTAATGAGCCAGAAGCGACTGGGCAACAGTGACCATGCAGCTCTACTGGAATCAGCTCATCATAGCACAGTGGAGGTGGAAGGCTCCACAGCAGACAACCAGAGGAAGTCAAACGTGTGAACAAAGAATAGATAACTAGAAATACAGTGTATTTCTCCAAACACTGTTCTAGCAGACAAGGAGGACACCTACAGTAACACACTTTCAGGCATATTGGCCATTCCTTCAATTCAATTTCATTTTATAATGTAGAGTGCATGTGTTTACAGTGGAGTATGTTTGACTAACACAGGGGTGGGCAAACTTTTTGGCTCAAGGGCCACATTGGGTTTTGAAAATTGGCCAGCGGGCCGTTCAAGTTAGATCTGCTGCAAATGAGATAACTAAGAGTAGGCCTATCATCTCTATTTAACATGATGTTTTGACATTGACATTGTAAATGTTCTCTGAGGAGAGTGAAAAGCAGTTTGCAGTAAAGCTAACCAACATCGTCTCGCAGGGAAAAAAAAAACAGCCTGATAACCAAATGAAATGCTCGGCGGGCCGGATCCGTCTATCATGATAGCAGTGTGTTATATATGTGATCAAGTGTATAATATACAAATATATATACACCCCTATTTAAAAAAAAAACTTTTTTGTTCAGTAAAAGTCAATGTGCTGAACTGGGTCTGTTGTGCAACCAAAACATGAACAGCTCATACATTTCCGATGGACCGTCACCTACTGTACGTTATAACAGCTATTGTTTTAGTGTATCTGTTTGCACCTAGTAAATGAGCACTTTCAGACACTGACACATTTATGTGTGTGTCAAAGTTGAATAGAGTTGCTCTGTTGGGCATAAACAAGATATTCAATGTCCAAGTGAACACGAAAGGAGCAGAATATAAGAGAAGATTCTGTTACACTGATGCTCCTCAGAAATATATGTGCTGGCTACAGAGCCTTCTGTAGCATATAGACCCTTTCAACAATAAAAACAAAAACAATGCTTGAACGTTCTATTTGGGCCCCAATCTACTTCCTCTGCATTAAGATAACACATGGAATGTTCAAAAGGAAGTCTTGTGGGGCCAACTATGATGCTGATAATGGAACTCTCTTGAAAGGGTCCATACTGTAGTCCATTATGGCCCTTTCTGTAAAACCCCGGTGTCTGGGGTAAAGCCATGGACTTTTTCTATTTGCATGATTGAGACCGGACCAAGGCTGCGGGCCATATGGCCTCAGGTTGGCCCTGTGGTAGGACAAGGCCGAATCGGCGCTGAACCGAGGACTTTTGGAATGGAATACGACGTAACAATAAAACTGGAGAAACTTAAAAACAGACTGGCAGCATTTGTTAAGGGTTGCCTTGCAACTTAAGTGACTTTGCTTATTTTTGTAAAGAAAAACAATCTATAGTATATAAAAACATTGCAAAAGAATTAAAGATACAGCTTCTTACAATGGTATGACTTTAAATATCCTTGTAATAAATTTGAAGTATGCTCGCGGTGTCGTTAATAAGCACTGTTTAGACGTTTCTAGCATTGTTAGCTAATGTCCCTGATGTCACAGCTCCATATGGAAACAGCACACTGAGGCCATGCACCGGACTTTACTGTGAGACCGGGGAAAAGCCTTGGGCCAGCCCCAGTCCTTAACCCATTTGTGCTGGATGCTGCATGACGCAACATTGACCCTCCCGCTGGATGCTGCGTAGTGCAGCATGCTTTTTATTTCATGTTTCTAGGTGCTACAGAGGCTTAGATATTACATTTTGGTAGACGTTGACAATTTTTAGTATGTTTTCAGAAAACCCTCAGGAAATAAGGTTATTTAGTCTAGAATGCCATAGGATTCTATAGGCGTTTTTAGCAGGCATTTTAGGAGTAAATGGGTTAATGGAGGGTCATTAGAGTCCTATTCTGCATCGGACCCTGTGTGTGGTGTGCCAGGTACAGTTACAGTGTGTGTTCCATGCTTTACCAACGGGTGGGTACATGAGCAGGGGATTGCTGTGATGACACAGTCTGTTATGGCCAACTTACTGTTGTGATTGACACAGCTTGTGTTGTACTGTTTATGTCTATATGTGTTTAGATAGATAGATAGATAGATAGATAGATACTTTCTTTTTTTATCTGTCATATGTAGCTTGCCATTCTTGATTTTACTACTGTGCTGTTTTTATTTATTTTGTATTGTACTCTGAAATCATTTCTACATTTGTACGCTAAATTTCGTATCATATCGCACCTGATGATCTCCTAATAGGCGACACACATATATATTTGTACGATAAATTTCGTATCGTATCACACCTGAGTACCACGTTGTAGGCGGCACACATATACTGTATATTTGTATGATATATTTTGTATCGTATCGCACCTGATGACCACGTTGCAGGCGGCACACATGGGTGTGCGGGTTCCGGCTGCCACATGCTCGGCGCGCTGCACCAGGGAGTCCTGGTCCATGGGGTGGGGCTGGGGGGCGGGGCGAGCCGGAGCAGGCTTGGGAACGCCGCCGCCGCCACCGCCACTCACACGACCGAACGACGGCTGGACGCCTGCTTTGGGCAGACCTGAGAGTAGGAGAGAGTAGGAGAATTAGAAAGTTTAGTGCCAGACACACACACACACACACACACACACACACACACACACCCATACACACCCATACACACACGTGCTCGCTTGCACCCACACACACATACACACAAAACAAACAAACATAGAGACACACACTAGCACAGGCCGTTCCTCAGAGGAATGCATCTTCCTTTATGAGGAGTAAAAGTACACAAGTAGAACTCAACTCAAGATTCACACACGTTGTAAATGCATTACCAAATCCCATGGACCAGCAGACAGCAGAATAGGACTACCTTTCCCCAAGAGCTTGATTTCACCTATACCAGTGTGTGTGTGTGTGTGTGTGTGTGTGTGTGTGCGCATGTGTGTGCATGTGTGTGTGTGTGTTTGTGTCTGTTTGTGTGTGTGTGTGTGTGTGTGTGTGTGTGTGTGTGTGTGTGTGTGTGTGTTTGTGTGTGTGTGTGTATGTGTGTGTGTGTGTGTGTGTGTGTGTGTGTGTGTGTGTTTAAGAGTTCCTGTCCCATCTGTCCATCTGTGAATGGAACATCCACACCACCCGCCACACACACACACACACACACACACACACACACACACACACACACACACACACACACCACAAAAACAAAGGGATTGCTTTTCTCTTCCGAAGCCCACACTCTCCTAGCGCAGGAGGAGGCACCTGGAATAATAACCCCTGGCTCCGGAGCGCCAGGATAGGAATGCTGGGACAATTCTGTCCTTCTTTTACCCCTCCGGTACAGAGACAGGGGGGGGGTCAAAGGTCAAGTCCCTGAAGAGGGGAAATAGAGAGGTTTTTTTTGAGAGAGGGGAGTGTGTGTGTGCATGTGTGTGTGTGTGTGGGTGGGGGGGGGGGGGGAAGCAGAATCAAAGATGGGACTTTCAGGGGGGTCAGGGATCGAGGGTGTCCCCTCAGCTTCCTCATGGGTGTGTGTGTGTGTGTGTGTGTGTGTGGGGTGGGGGGGGGGGGGGGGGGGGGTGCAGAGGACAAAAACAAATGGGAATGTGGGACTGAAAGAAGAAAAGAAGAGAGAGAAAGATAGAGGAGAGAAAGAGAGAAAGAAGAAGCGCTTGGAACAAGGACAGAGAGAGGAGACAGAAGAGGAGGAAGAGGAGGAGATAGTCTAGAACAAGGCAGAGAAAAAGAAGTCAACGAGACGACATCTCTAAGGACAGAAATGTCCTGAGCACAGCGGGGAGAGTGAACCAGATGGAGAGCGAGAAAGGAGGAGAGGAATGAATGGCACAGTGTGGTGCAGCAAAAGTCTTATCTCCATCTGATTAACATCTGGGGGATGTCTCTTCTGACACCGCCAGAGGCCAGGGAAGCTCAGCTGGAATAAAGATGTGTGTGTGTGTGTGTGTGTGTGTGTGTGTGTGTGTGTGTTTGCCTGTTTGTGTCTGTCTGTCTGTCTGTCTGTTTAGATGCTGACTGAAGTGATTTTTTCCATTGAAGGGCCCACACATTTCTCCTTCTTGTGAGAGGCATTGCACCAGCCCATTCAGCAGCTTCTTCAGATCCAACTCTTAAGTCTTTGCCGCCAGATAGCCATGTCTGTGCTGAATCCAGCACTCTCCCTTCCAACACCTGCATCAACACTCCTTAGCAACACTCTCCTCTCATCCGCATCCACAGGACTGCTCCCTTCGGTAGGGAAGTTCACTAATCCAACTCATTTAAACTTCTATCCAAAAACTTCCAGCTGAGCCGTCATGGAGGGACTCAAGAGTCGTTTGATAAACTGCCCGTTATTGTAAGACGGAGCAGATTAGAAGATGGAGATGAATTATGATTCATCTCTACTTTCATCTACAGTCTGGCAAACAGACACAACAGCTGGATCCTTTGAGTATGCTTATATGAATGTAAGTACACAGGCTTTATCTCTTGTCTACCTCTCTGAGTTAACACAACTTGCCTACTTAGGCACTCATCCTCTTGGCTCATCTGCTTTTCCCTAAGTGTTAATGAGAAGTTTTTGAGTCATAATCAAATACCTCAACACATGGTACCTCAATCAACACATACTTCATAGCTGCATCCTTACAATTAATTAGATCAGGATCAAGAATTTGAATTTCCCCTTGGGGATCAATAAAGTATCTATCTATCTATCTATCTATCTATCTAGAACCCAATCAGAATCCAGACCCCACGTCATGCTAAACATGTTATAGAGTTAAGTACACAGCTATCCATACTACTAACTAACTACAGAAATCCAGACCCCATGTCATGCTAAACATGTTATAGCATTACGTAACTACACAGCTATCCATACTACTAACTAACTTCAGAAATCCAGACCCGCCGTCAAGCTAAATATGTTACAGAGTTAACTATCCATACTACTAACTAGGCACCCAAAAGTATTTGTCCTTTTAAATGTGTTACAGATAAAGAGGCAGCATATATTTTTCTAAGGCAATGCTGCCAATACAATTTAAGTCAGGAATCTTAAGAAGTGATGTGCCTGATGACTGCTAATGCAACATGGTGAGAGTCTATGTTCTGGTAGCCCAACAACCCAGTACCCATATTTGAGGGAAAAAATAAAAAAACGTTTTGTTTTTCAGGAAGTCCAAATGTGAGGTTTGCTGCTGCGGGGATCATTTGCATGACATGGGTCCCACATGTCCAGTACAGGGTGAGCTAGCTCAGCTCAGCTTTCTGAGGTCTGTCTGGGTGTGTGAAAAGGGACAGTAATTTTCCTCCATTATTGGGGACCATCCCCGGCCACAGAGTCTGGAAGCACTCTTAATATCCACTGACAGACTCTAATTAGGCAGATTCTCCCCACAAATCTTCTCATGCCAACCCCAGGAAGCCTGTCTCCACATCCGTGACCTCTGACCTACTGGATCTACAGGGCTTCTGCATGTATGGTTGTTACATGGCTTGGGGGCACATTTTGCTTTAGAATCCCAAAGCATTGCACACCAACAATTGATTACTCAAAAATTACTGTTATAATTGAGAAGCTATATGAAAACTACATCCATGGTTTGTTTAAATCTCGAAATTCACAATGCGCTATGAAAGTATTTCACATGAGATTTCCACACAAAAGTATTTGTCCTTTGAAATGTGTTACCCAAAGGTCACAACTTCAGGGGCAGGAAAGGCTTTCATGCACATCTCAACTGCTGTGCAAACTGCTGTCTTTGGAAAGCATGCAGTGACACCTGTTGGATATTTGCTGAACTGCACCTCAGCCTAATCTGATCCCAAGAGATGCTGGCATTTTATCACTGGTGCCAGAGAAGAGAGAGTGAGAATCTCGCATGTTACAAAGCAATTTCACACTTTGTTTACCCCTACCGACCGAGGAGAATCTGGAATTAAACGTCTAACAGGGTGACCTCACACAGCTCCGTCAAAATAAAACCTTGCATAAGTGACTCCAGACCTCCTAACCTGTCTGACAAGAGAAGATATGGATCTGACTTCATCAGCATGACTTGATCATTTGTCTGTGTATGTAGAGGGCATAAAGGGTCTGCGCGTACTGAACGAGTTCTAGAAGCTTCTAGGCGTTCTGGGTTCTAACCTGCTGTGCTGCTGGACTGCCAGGGCTTGGAGGCAGGTGGGGCCACTCCGTTACCATGGCGAGGGCCTCCAGAGGACACTTTGGATTTCAGGGGAGCACTGGAGTGAATATCTTCGACCACTTCACTGAGGAGAGAAAAAAGAGAAGGGTTAAAGAGACGATGAAAAGAAGAGAAGAGAAGAGAAAAGGAAAGATAAAAATGGCTGTACTTTAAAACACTGACAGAACATCATCCAATTGATTTAGAAGAAGTCCACAAAATATTGTAGATACAAATGCATTTTCTTTAGACTCAGTCAAGATTTACTAATATGTGCTAAACTGACAATTATGGTTATGGTTATGGTTATGGATTTGGCAGACACCTTTGTCCAAAGCGACACACAAATACAAAACAACATAATATTTAAAATTGAACAGGGAACAGATTAGAATGTTGGTCAAATAAAAAATTACACAATCTAGAGCTCATTACATTCCTACCATACTGGACACAATCTGTTACCAGATATATTATGAAGGTTGCATGTTTCCATGCCTTTTTGTAGTGTTGAACCTCAGGGTGATGCCAAAACTAAAACTGAGGTAGGGCCATGTTTAGTCACTTCTAACCCCCCAATAACTGATTCCTAATGTCCGACCTGCATGCTGCTCCGACCTGGACTGGTCTTCTCATCCACACGCCCCTCAGCCAGGGGTCGGCCGCTGAATCTTTCAAGAACATCAGAACTTACTGTAGGAACTTTTATATCACAAGTGCACATCCAGTATACAGTCTTTTTCAAACCCATCTTATCTATCTTGTCTCATGTTTACCTTTAGCCTAGATTAAGTCTAAAACTTCATTAGAACGCCTACGTAAGCACTGTGTTATATTTGAAGACATTGTGCTGGCTTTGTGGTAAAGGATCATTTTTTTTTCTCCATGACTGAAGCTGTGTGGGAGATGTGCCGAGAGTTCACACCATGGATAGGCCTCATCATAAGTGACTCTACTGCTGGTAGCACAATAACTCAGGACTCAACTCAGCAACTGAATAAAAAAACTAATTACAGAATGCCACAGACAGAGGGATGGGAATTTAATGAGCACATATTATTTTTGCCACAAATGGCAAGATCTACAAGAGAATTGGGCTAAAGAGGATTAATTAACATGGCGCCTCTAATGCTAAACTTGTTAAGAAACTAGAACTCAGTTCATTAAATGCAGAAAAGTTTGTTTAGGAGATTAAAAGTTAGTTCATTAAAACAACCACTTTATTTGCTTCCGAATGCACTTTAGTGCGACAACTTAGTCCTGAGGCTACTTTGTGATGTTAGCATTTCCAGCTAACTTCTGTCGCACTTAGCCACCACAGAAGCCCACGGCCTTTCCTCACCAAATCATTAGCCTGCAGTGATGTTGCACTATGAAAGACTTCTGAAAGAATGAACTGATACTGCATGAATGTGCTAAAAGTTGAGTTGGGGTTAGCCTGAATAAAACCTAAAGGCTGCACTTTATCATCAGTCATCCCACAATGAGGAACAGGATAAATCAGGTGTTATAGACCAATCACCCCACACCGCTTAACAGGATAAATCATGTGTTGTAGAGCAATCTCATGGTCAGTAATACCAACCCAACAGACACAGGAGGCATCACGGTCCTAGCCATGTTGGGATTAGCAGATGTTCAGGCAGACACTGAGGCAGAGAAACTGTGTGTGTTGGCACTCACTTTTGAATTCTGAAGGTTCTGGCCGTACATTTTTAATGGAAGCCAGAACAAAACGCTACATAAATCTGTGAACCTGGTTTAACCATTCACTGGATATGACCTGTAACTCCAAGCATAAATATCAATGAATGTGATGTCCAGTTCTCACTTGTCTGTGTTCTCACTCATTGACTGCAATCATGCCTTTACTCTACCAACCAAGTGCAAAGACCTGAATTAGACACAAGGTGGCGCCATCAGTCAGGATCATTATGAGACCTGATCTGAAGAGAAAAAGCCCGTTCCATTCCCACGCTAATTATGACTGACTCAGCGAACCACCTGCACTGCTGTGTACAGAGGCTTTGACTGGAGCTTAAACACATTATGCATTATAGTGTTTAAACACATTATATATTATAGTGTTTAAAGTCTCTCAGACAATGCCCCACAAACTTTTCTTCATGAGACATTGCAGCTCTTGAGTTAGAAAATCAATAGCACATAATAAATAACTTTAAACACTATAATATATAAGTATATATACTTATATATTATAGTGTTTAAAGTCTCAGACAATGCCCCACAAACTTTTCTTCATGAGACATTGCAGCTCTTGAGTTAGAAAATCAATAGCACATAATAAATAGCTTTGTGCTTACTTTATTCAATTGCCTAGTTACAGGGCTGACTGACCTGAACAGGTTTTGGGATTCAAAATCTAAACTTCACTGAGAGACAAAAGGGCGTGGCCACATGTGAAATAACATCTTTTTTTTGGCAACGCTTGCAGAAGAAGGAGCCATGCTACGCAGACACCAGGAAGAGAGAGAAGAGGCAAAGCAATAGACCAGAGAAATCAGAGGCACTTTATTGACAAAATCCAGCAGTTTAACAAACTATCAAACTATATGCTAGTGCACCTGAGGGGAAAAAAAGAGAAAGAAGGACATAGCAAATCAGGAATTCTATTTAACTCTCTCAGAGGACAGAGGGGAGAAATTAAAACACATTTCTAATCACAGTGAACAGTGTGAAAGACTCCAGGGGGAAATAAAAGTTTTCTCAGAAGAAGCACACTCACTCGTGGGACAGAGCACTTAAACAGACACAGAGCTCATCACTGGCTCTTGACTGCATTCACACATTTGTCCCTCTGGGCACTAATTTAATATTCATTTCCCAGGCATACTGTAAATCATTAGCCACTTTTTTTTTTTTAATTTAAGAATGACGCACGCAGTGTGCAGCACTCACACACACACACACAAACTCACACAAATGAACATATGCACAGATGTACGCACGCACACAAGCACACACACACATACATGAATACATGCACATGTGTGTCATTTTTATGTGTGTATGTATGTGTGGGTGTGTGTGAACACACACCCACACATAAATACACACACAAAAATGAACATATGCATACACAGTCGGAGACACACACGCATACAAAGTCTCATACCACTGCACACCAACAAACAAACACACACACACACACACGGGTCCTAAATTACTGCACGTTGAGCACTCTGGCTGAGACCCCATGGTGCCAGTCGCGGAGCTTGTTGTACATGGGCCCCACCACCGCCGGGTCCACTTTGGTCACCCTGGCAACCGCGCAGACGGAGCGTGAGAGGAGGACAGCGGCACGAGGAACGAGGAGAGGACAGGACAGGACAGAGGGAAGGGTCAGCAGCGAAGAAATAAAGAAGAAAGTCATTAGACCAGAGGAACCACTTGAACCATATTGAAAGAGAAAAAAAGCAAGGCTGGTCACAAGTGCACACATGCAAAAACACGCTAGCATGCAGAGTCTGACACGCATCCACATGCGTACACCAAACACAACGGATAAACATGAGGTCTGTGACATGTATCCAAAATGTTTTTTGGGGTTAGCCGTCATTACACTCAAACGGGCCATGCAGAAAATGATGGTGCTGGTTTGAATTATGAGGCCAGCGTTTCCAAACACAGGCCCTTTCACCCAGAGCCAACCGCTTGTCTCGCTAATCTGCCTTTCGGCAGACAATCCCACACATCTCGGGCGGCAAAACTTGGTTGTGTTTTCCTGGAAAAACTCAATCTCCCATAATCCCACATGATTAGCCCACAGAAATTTCACGCCAGCCTATTTGTGCACACAAACTGGCTTTTGAGGGCAAACTCCAGGAAATTAGAGCATCTCCCTCTTCCAGGTGGGCCCAGCCTGGCTGCTGGTCAGGCCTATCATCAGGCCACTCCTGCGGGCCCCTCAGATGTGGCGGCCCGCCCTACCCCATGGAAGTCTCCGAACCACACCGGAAACTGGACTCACGGCCCAGGAAAAACCCCAGCCACTGGGAGCGTGACAGAGACCGTGTTAGCGGAGCCCGCACGGCAACATGCCTAGCAACAGTAACGACAACACTCGGGCACCAGTCACGCTCACATGCGTGTGGAGTGAACAACACGACCACAGCACCAGAGCCTGTGCAGACAGACCACCACCATCCAGCCACTTACTTCTTTGCAGAGCTGTTCTCTGGAGCTTGATCTGAGGAGACAAGAGAGAGAGCAGAAAGAGAGAGAGAGAAGAGAGAGAGAGAGAGAGAGAAAAGAGAGATAAGTGACTAAGTTCCTCCATACATTGGAAATGGCAAGTAGTGAATAAACCGTAAGATTTTTTTTTTTTTACTGATGCTTTCAACTGTGTACAGAAAGTGTGTGCTTTTAAGGTTTTAGCAGTGAGCACTGGTTAATAAACCATTTCATTATTACAGTTTTTTTCAGTCGCTAACAAGCGTTTGTCCAACCAGTTGTCACATTTTCAAAACTCTAAATACAGTTAGCACAGCATCGGTCTTTTGTGGCCATACCATTCACACATTTCATGTCGTTTTTACACGATATGCAGTCAGTGAACACATTTCCACAATGCTTACATTTTCTTCACAGACAAGCTATACCTCCCAACAAAATTATGGATTGTTTTTGCAGTATTTACGAATGTTAACACACAACATCCCACAATAGCAAAAACAATATTCCAAACTTTAGATACAGTATAAAAACCTCTGCTTCTGCAATGATTCACACAATTGATTTATGTTGGGTAAATTGGGCCAACCATAGCTGATTCCAGTCTGGCTTAGACTCAGTGGCAGGGGTTATTTTTTTCTATTACATTGACACGTACACAGTAAAAGGAGGACTTTGAGAAGTGATGTTTTTAGAAACAGAAACAGAAAAAGACAAACACTGTAATGTCTGGATGAGGAAGAGTAAGAGCAAGGGGCCCAGGGAGAAGAGCAGGCCCAGTGAGAGATGCAGTGAGAGATGCAGGGCCAGGGAGAGGAGCAGGGCCAGGGAAAAGAGCAGGCCCAAAGAGAGGGCAAGGTAGAGGTGTAAGAATGCGTGGTGGTGGCATTCCAAAGGTTGCAAGTGATGAAATTCGTGCCACTATCATTGACCATGTAATCAATGCGATGTTGGTGAAAACATGTGGCCTAACCCTGAAGATCCTTAAGATCGCAGAGATTAGATGCAGTAATTTTGTGCTTTTTTTAGTCCCCCCCCCCCTTTTTATCTGGGCTTTTTGCTGTTGTTTTTTTGTTCTGAATGCTCTTGTGTGTTTCATGGATATTTTGTTGTTTACTGAAAGCAATACTGTAAAACTTTTTCTGTTCTATCATACTGTAAACAGTACTTCTACTGTACCTCCTGTAGTACAGTAAACAGTGTAGTGTGTTGACCCAAATGACCTTATCAGATTTTTAATCATTGCTGCTAACATGTAGCTAAGTGGCTAAAAGAGTATGTACATTGGATTTGCAAAGTTTATAAAAATAGATAGCTGAGATGATTAGATGGTTTGAGACTACAGATAACTTAATCACTAATCGTGCTGAACTTGAATCCCTTGTCGTGCTGACCAGTAGAGATCAGGTTACACCAGCAGCGTTTCTGAGAAACGTAACGCAGTCACCACACCACAGCACGCTCCTTCTTCTGTCATGTGGTACTTTCTTTAGCCCAAGTTAAATAAGGTTCATCTGTGTGTGTGTGTGTGTGTGTGTGTGTGTGTGTGTGTGTGTGTGTGTGTGTGTGTGTGTGTGTGTGTGTGTGCGTGTGTGTGTGTGTGTGTGTGGATATCTATCTGAGTAAGCACATATACACGTCCAAGCTATTTGCCGGTGCATACGTATGTGTCTGGATGGGGTAGTGTGTGTGTGTGTGTGTGTGTGTGTGTGTGTGTGTGTGTGTGTGTGTGTGTGTGTGTGTGTAGGTGGGGGGAACATTCTGAGGTTGCTAACCTACCAGGCAGCATCCCCCGTCCAGCCCAGCTGTGCAAACACACTCACGTCCAGCTGCATAAATCTGCAGGCCTCGGGCACGTTGCCTGGGCAGCTGCACGTTGCACCTACACCCTATTATTCTACCTGTAGCAAAGCCTAGAATAACCGCTGGACCATCTGAGCCAACCTCAGCACCAGTGGCCTATCTGCCCACATTTAGCCTTTTAAAACACGGGAGATTTGTCCGGGGGGAAGTGGGGGTGTATATGCCTAGTTGGGATTTACAGACTTCCTGGTTTCCCAGGAGAAATAAAAATAAATAAATAAAATGGTAGGGTGCCTGGGTATGACCCCTTAAAGTAAGGGAGAATCCCAGACAAAAAAAACAGGATTGTTGGCAGGTACGACCAGTGGACTCAGTGAACACTAGCGAATGTCAATCGTTATTCGCATACTCCAACACAAATGAGCCACAGGGCATCCCCCTTGTCGCATATACCCAGTAGAGCTGCCAGGGCTTAGGGGCAGAGTGGCACTCTAAGCTTGGTGCCACACGAGTGTTGACAAGGCAGGCACACAGGGTTGTCGTCTATAGCCTGGCATTGTGCCCGAGTATCATGCCATCCTTTACAAGAACGCCATGTGCCCGACGTGTCTGTGGATGAATCAGTCCCTGCATTAGTCTCTGGCAGCCTGTGTGTGTGTTCCGTCATGAAGCCTGGATGAACCCCTCTACTTGTGGAGCTAGCATACTGCGCACACACACTCGTGTTTTCTCTCTCTCTCTCTCTCTCTCTCTCTCTCATCATGACTGATGAGTTTAAACTGATGCACAAGCTTTTCACATCATGAGACAAACCGCTTGTCCTCCCAGCGCCAGAACCTGTCTGGCCAAAAGATGACCACGTGTGTCACTGCGCTCTCTGAGGCGATGTGATTCAGGGGGTGAGATGATTTATTTAGGAGAGGCGCTATAATTGTGCAGGGGAGACTAAGGAGCTGAGTGAGGAGAGGGCGGCCCCTCGGACTGTCCGGCTACACCGGGTGCACAACTGAAACTCTCCGTTCTCAGAGCATAAAAACTAGAAAAGACTGGTCTCATTTTGTACGCGCCGCTATCACGTCTGGTGTAGCCAGTTCCATTGATTATGGTGGAAGCTAACTGTTGCAGCAGACGCAACGCGAACGGAACGGAACGGAACGGAACTGTATTGCAGACCACCACCATACTTAGGGTAGGAGACAGAGGAAAGATGGAGTCAGTGAAGATAGATGTGAAAAGAAGAAAACTGTGGATAGGAGTGGGCAAACAGAACCCACATCCAGCACACATCTAGCACAAATGGAAATAGAAAGGAATGGGAGAGATGGGGATGGAGGAGATGGAGGAGCTGAGAGGGTGGAGATGAGAGATGGAGAATGTGGTTGATTAACGCATGAGAGAAAGTGGAGGAGCAGAAGAGGAGGAGGAGCAGGAGGAGCAGGAGGAGAGGAGGAGGAGAGAAGCAGAAGAGAGGAGGAGGAGAGGAGACACACCAGAGTCTGGGCCTTTTATTGTTTGTTTTATTGTTTTATTTCATTTCATTTATTTTGACTATTCTATCTACGCTATTTCATATTTATTTATCTACTTTATATTATAATGTAATAATTTACATATTCATTTTCATCCACTGTGTAGTATTGAACTTCATTTGTGGCCATGTGATCTTGGCTTCACTGTAAATGAGGGCTCCATTCAATGAGCTCTCCAGGAATGAATCAAAGGCACTAGCACTACTACTAAGTAAGTAAGTAAGTAAGTATATACTTACCCTCCGGTTACAAAGGCACTAGCACTACTACTAAGTAAGTAAGTATAAGTATATACTTACCCTCCGGTTACAAAGGCACTAGCACTACTACTAAGTAAGTAAGTATAAGTATATACTTACCCTCCGGTTACAAAGGCACTAGCACTACTACTAAGTAAGTAAGTAAGTATATACTTACCCTCCGGTTACAAAGGCACTAGCACTACTACTAAGTAAGTAAGTATATACTTACCCTCCGGTTACAAGTCTGAAGCGCTAACTAGTAGGCCACGGCTGCCCTATGCACCTATACTACTGCAGGAGAGGAGGGCTGGGTGGGTGTGTGTGCGCGTACCGTTCTCGGTGCCGGTGATCTGGGCCAGGATGCGGAAGGAGCGTGACTGGGTGGTGCCGGTGCGCGGGTGCCAGTCCTCCGTGTCCTCCATCAGCCGCTTCTTACTGGCGTCCGGCGCTGGCACCACCGGGGCCGCGACCGCCTCACGCTGCTCTGCCGTCAGCACCGGCTTCTTTGCCGTCCTGAGGGAGAACACACACACACACACACACACACACACACACACACACGCACGCACGCACACACGCACACACGCACACACGCACGCATGCACGCACGCACGCACGCACACACACACACACATACACACAGCAGGGGCTAATCAGTATC
>NC_055979.1:20983536-20986036 GCF_018492685.1 Alosa sapidissima | reverse complement strand
AATAGCTGAGAATACCACTAAACAAGGTAATGCTTCCCCTTGAACTGCCCTAACTTGGCTAAGAAACAAAAATGTATATTAGCGACAACACATTCAGACCATTAGCCTCAATGCCAAATCCATAAAAAACATATCTAGGTTGCACCAAGAATGATGCGATCTGTTCTTTGAGGAAACAAAAATTGGCACTAGATACCTGAGGTATGTGATACATTCGCAATGTGTGAGAAAATGCCTGAGTGTTGTTTTGATAAGAGACAACTGAAAATTGTGAGCATTCATGAGGTTGGCATTCGCACCCTGGCATATGCCAGAGACTGTGCAGTCAGACCAAGTCCAGACTTGGTTTCAGCTTTTCCTCATTAATCTCCATTAAAACCAAACATGCGGCCAAAAGCCTCACAAACAAGTCTGCCTCTCTGCACTAGGGACAATGTGGCCTTCTTGTCTCCAATAACAACCACTGTGAGTCAGCAGCCCGGTTCGTTCCGGAACACTGTCACACTTCCTGTCTGTCCGTCTCTTCCATAAAAGGAGCGGGGTGGTTGTGGGAGAGAAGATTCAGCATTCACATTGTCCATCCAGCCAAAGACCCGGGATCATCACGGGATCACCGGGGGAGAGGTCAGGAGGGAGAGATAGGAAAGATGGATTGGCGGACGAAAAGAAAAACAACAACTGTTGGACGGGCAAAGAACAAGAACACAATAATGAATAGAGGGGAAATAAATGATGAATGTGGTGGTGTGAGAAGAGAAAGCAAAGTGAGGATCGTTAGGGGAGAAAGCAAAGTGTTGTGGGGGGGGAGCCAATGGCAGTGTTGGGAATGGAATGAAAGGCGGCGATGATTGACGATGTGTTAACTCGGCTCGGCCACGCCAAAGTCACTCAGGTTTATCAGCGGCGAAGCGCAAATGAATCCCAGAGTGTGGCAAATGGCTCCAACGTGGTGCGGAGGAACAGAACCAGCAGCCAGGATCCACAGGCCACAATCTCCCCATTCCAGATACCAGAGGAGAGGAGTTCTTCTCGGGGGTGGTCCTCTTGCAGACATCTGGGCTGCTCCGCACTAAAAAAACAGCGGGGGTGGGGGGGGGGGGGGTGTTGGAAGGTGTTTTGACTGTGAAGGAATCATCAGATCTTCCGAATTAATGTTTTCTGCGTGTTCTGGACGACAGCAGACTGGGCAGCGATCTTGTGAGTCTCGCAGCGACTAAAAAGAGCTGGGCTAGGGTTTCAAAAAGGCATAAAAACATGTGCCCTAAATTAATAAAGAGTCATTCCACGACACATTCAACATATAAAGGACTGGGGTTAAGGGGAATTAGGCCATGGCTATTCAAAGAGAAATTCAGTTAGACTGGACAGTCCACTCCAGACACAGACGCATCGCGAGAGACATAAAAAGAGAGAAGAGAAGAAAAGAGAAGAAGAGAGGACAGAATAAGGGAAAAGAAGAGAAGAGATGAGAAGAGAAGATAAAGAGAAGAGAAGAGAAGAAATAGAAAAGAGAGAAGAGAGAGAAGAGAAGAGAAGAGATAAGAAAAGAAGAGAAGAGAAGAGAAGAGAAGTGAAAAGATAAGAGGAGACAAGAGAAAAGAGAAAAGAGGAAAGGAGAGGAGAGAAGAGAAGAGAAGAGAAGAGAAGAGAAGAGAGAGAGAGAGAAGAGAAGAGAAGAGAAGAGAAGAGAAGAGAAGAGAGAAGAGAGAAGAGAAGAGAGAAGAGAAGAGAGAAGAGAAGAGAAGAGAGGAGAGGAGAGGAGAGAAAAGAAGAGAAGAGAAGGAGAGGAAGAGAAGAGAAGAGAGAGAAGAGAAGAAGAGAAGAGAAGAGAAGAGAAGAGAAGAGAAGAGAAAGAGAGAAGAGAAGAGAAGAGAAGAGAAGAGAAGAGAAGAGAAGAGGAGAAGAGAAGAGAGAGAGGAGGAGAAAAGAAGAGAGAGAAGGAGAGAAGAGAAGAGAAGAGAAGTGAAAAGATAAGAGGAGACAAGAGAAAAGAGAAAAGAGGAAAGGAGAGGAGAGAAGAGAAGAGAAGAGAAGAGAAGAGAAGAGAAGAAGAGAAGAGAAGAGAGAAGAGAAGAGAAGAGAGGAGAGGAGAGGAGAGAAAAGAAGAGAAGAGAAGGAGAGAGAGAAGAGAGAAGAGAAGAGAAGAGAAGAGAAGAGAAGAGAAGAGAAGAGAGAAGAGAAGAGAAGAGAAGTGAAAAGATAAGAGGAGACAAGAGAAAAGAGAAAAGAGGAAAGGAGAGGAGAGAAGAGAAGAGAAGAGAAGAGAAGAGAAGAGAAGAGAGAAGAGAAGAGAAGAGAAGTGAAAAGATAAGAGGAGACAAGAGAAAAGAGAAAAGAGGAAAGGAGAGGAGAGAAGAAAGGAGGAGAGAAGACAAGAGAAGAGAAGCCTTATGCAGGTGAGTGGAGTCTCTGTGCTGTCCTGGTATTTGCTGTGGCGTGCGGGTCAGCACTGGTCATCTACTAACTCCAGACACACAGCGTCAGATAAATAAAGCCGCCT